>NC_139072.1:396663-422920 GCF_965140915.1 Aythya marila | reverse complement strand
GACACCTTGGGGTCTATTTGGGGACACTTTGCAGACACCTTGGGGACAATTTGGGGGCTATTTGGGGAAACCTTGGGAGCTATATGGGGACACTTTGGGGACAATTTGGGCACACTTTGCAGACACCTTGGGGACACTTTGGGGACACCGGGGACGCACCTTGCAGGCCCTTGGTGGCGTAGTGGACATCGATGGGGTGGCACCAGTAGGCCACGTCCCCCGCCTGGGGGTCGTCCACCTGCGTCTGCCCCTCGCGCAGCCCCTCCAGCAGCTTCCAGGCGCTGCCTGTCCACAGGGGGGGGGGGGGGCAGCGTCACTGTCACCCCCCCAACTCCGTGTCACCACCCCCGTCGTTGTCACCCTGTGTGTGTCCCCCCCCCCCCTTCCTCCTCACCGGCGTGCAGCCCCCACTTGCAAAAGAGGCGGCGCTGGGGGAAGCCGCTGGCCCCCACCAGCTGCCCGATGACGTGCAGCTCCGCCATGCCCTGCGGGGACACGGGGGGGGACACGGGGGGGGACAGGGACACGGTGGGGGGGGGACACACACACACGGTGTCACCCCCCCCCCCCAGCAACCCCTCACCCCAGAGGGGGGGGTCCATGTCCCCCCCCAGGGGTTTCCGCACCCCCTCCAAGGTGCTCCCCCCCCCCCTTGCGCTGCACACCCCAAGCCCATTGCAGCCCCCCCCACCCTCTTGCCCCCCCCCAACTGCCCCCCTGACCCCCCCAATTGCCCCCCCTGACCCCCTAATTGCCCCCCTGACCCCCAACTGCCCCCCGCCCCCCCCCAATTGCCCCCCTGACCCCCCAGTAGCCCCCCTGACCCCCCAAATTGCCCCCCCGCCCCCCCCACTGCACCCCTACCCCCCCCTTTTACACCCCCTTACCCCCTTCTCCCCCCTCACTGACCCCCCAATTGCCCCCTCAAGTCCCATAATTGCCCCCCCAGCCCTCCCAATTGCCCCATCCCCAATAATTACCCCCCCAGCCCCGCTCACTGCCCCCCAATTGCCCCCTCCAGCCCCCCCAATTGCCCCCACCCCCAATAATTACCCCCATTGAGCCCCACCCCGAATAATTACCCCCTCCATCCCCTCCAGTTGCCCCCCCAGCTCCTCAAATTGCCCCCACCCCCAATAACTACCCCCCCAATTGCCCCCAGCCCCCCTCACTGCCCCCCAATTGCCCCCACCCCCAAAAACTACCCCTCCAATTGCCCCTCCCAGCCCCCAATTACCCCCACCCCCTCTAATTACCCCCCAATTACCCCCTCCCACTCCATTTGCCCCCTCCTTTTTACGCCCCCCCCCCGTTCCCCTCACCGCTCCCCCCCGCGCCCCCAACCCAACGGCCGGCGCCTCACACCACAGGACGCGCATGCGCAAGCGCCCTCCCGCCCGTTGCTAGGGAAACGCCGGTACCCGCCACACCCGCTCCCATTGGTCGCCGCGCACCTAGCCCCGCCCAGGAGGGTCGAGCCGGCCGCAGCTGGCTGGCGGCCATCTTGGGAGGGACCTCCAGTGGGCGCCGCCATCTTGGCGCCGTCAGGCCCTGGGGGCCGCCATCTTGGGGCTCGTTGCCTCACGAAGTAACGGTGGAAGCGGCGCAGGATGAGGCCGAGCTCCGGGCGTCGGGGGCGAGGATTTGGGGCCCCCCCCCCCAGCCAAAATCGCCTCAGGCGCTCCCCCCACGTCCCCCGGGGCCGCCAGGTGACGCAGGTCACCGAGTGGTGTCCCACGGTGCCGGGGATCTGGCAGGAGCCGAAGCCCCAGGGAGCGCCGGTGCCACACCTCCACATACAGCTTGGGCCAGCCTGGGGGGGCGACAAAAGGGAGGGGGGGTTGGGGACACCCTGGGGACAATTTGGGGACACTCCGGGGACGCACCTTGCAGGCCCTTGGTGGCGTAGTGGACGTCGATGTTGTCACCCGTTGTCACCCTGTGCCCCCCCTCAGCGGCGTGCAGCCCCCACTTGCAGAAGAGGCAGCGTTGTGAGTATATATAATCCTCCGTACCTTAATTTCTTTATTTTCACCCCCTGCAGATGCAGCAGTGCCTTGTGGCCGCCCAGCGTGCCGCTGACACCATCTCCAGTTCTACCGGGACTCTGCCCGCCGGAGATACTCCAAATCCTGACCCTTTTATAGCTTTTCTACCTTTTAGAATTATTTGTTTTATAAATATTACAAAATTCGGATTGAGTTGAGACCTCATTTGTAACAAATTGGTGACCCCGACGTGATCTTCTTGGACCTTGGATCTGTGACCGGTAAAGGGAGGCGCCCCACACAGTGGCCCTTGCCGATAGCGGTGCTAGAGTCCAACAAGATTTTGAAGTGCCCACCTGGTAAGGACTGGCGATGCCCAGTTCCCTCCCAGTGCCCCCCCAGTAAGGACCGGAGATGTCCAGCTCCCTCCCAGTGCCCCCCCAGTAAGGACTGGAGATGCCCAGCTCCTTCCCAGTGCCCCCCAGTAATGCTTGGAGACCCCTAATACCTTCCCAGTGCCACCCAGTGCTGCCTTCAGCCCCCCTAGTTCTGTTCCAGTGCCACCCAGTGTGGTGGTTTTACCGTGCTGGGCAGCTAAACCCCACAACCGCTCTCTCACTCCCCCTCTTTTTAGATGAGGAGGGGGAGAAGTAAAGCAAAGAACAACTCACGGGTTGAGATAAGGATAATTTAATTAAAGGGAAATAACTATAATAATTAAAGATTATTATGAACTAAACAATTTATCTAAAGGGAAATAAAAAGGGAAAGGGGAAAAGGGAGGGGGAAAGGGAAAATAAAAAAAAAGAAGGGAGGAAAACAAACAAATAAAATAAATGAAGGCTATGTGGAAGTGCAGAGGAAAGAAATTCCTCTCTACTTCCCCCAAATGAGCCATGATTGACCACGTCCTTGAAGCAAGGCCTCAACGCACGCAGCCGGTGTTCGGGAGGAGGACCGAGGGTTAGAGAAAGGCCCGATGCTGTGCCACTGCTGCTCAGCAGCAGACACAACCCTGGTGTGATAACACCGGTGTGATAACGCTGCTGTTGCAGCTCCAAGTGCAGAGTACGGCACTGTGTGGGCTGCTGCAGGGAAAGGTAACGTCCCAACCAGACCCAGTACAACCTCCACCCCTTATTCCATAACATTTGTGTCCCACTCAGATCCCCATACTTTAGCATACAAGCATTCTCCTCATTATTCCTTGTCCTTTAACAGGACAAGGATTTAACAGGGCAGGATTAATAGGCAGGTGTATCTTTTCATTCCATAGGTCTTTCTTGGAAAATGTTCCTAAGAACTGTTGATGATTAGGTCTTCATCTGCCAAAGTGACCGCTCAAGGCAGGCGGAGTTGAATGTCTGGACGCCAGCACCAGCTTAGCTCAAGTCCTTGTTGCACCGCCCGGCTCCTTGCAAAGTTGACCTGTCGTTGATCCTACAGCATCTTCCTACAACATCTAACTTAGATTATAGATTAGTTTTCTCTCAATGTCAAATCTCCTTGAGGCACACACTTGATATCCCCATTCTTTTGCATGACCCACCAGGTATACCCTGGTCCTTGGGCGAAGACAATCCCATGAGTGGGTTTGCCTTTTCCCGAGGCAGGAGCAACCCACACTGCCTTCCCCATCCACCTTCCTATATGCACTACGGGAACTTTAGCTCCTTTCACAGTGTGTAGGGGTTTTGTTTCGGCAGGACCAGCACGGCTGTCAGACCCCCTATTGTTAACTAGCCAAGTGGCTTCTGGTAGATTTGTGTCCCATTGTTTCCACGTCCCAGCACCTAATGCTCGTGACAGAATCACAGAATTTCACAGAATTTCTAGGTTGGAAGAGACCTCAAGATCATCGAGTCCAACCTCTGACCTAACACTAACAGTCCCCACTAAACCATCCCGAGCACAGCTGTCCTAAATCCATCCCAATAAAGAAATTTTAACCGAGGGTGACAGAAAAGCCCCCTGCTTTTTCCCTTTCATATTCCTTGATGTCATTGCCAGTCCAATACTAATCACAATCATTTTTTTTTTACGTAGTCTTTAACAGTCCGTGGTGCCTCTCAACCTTCCCAGAGGCTTGCGGGTGATAAGGGATGTGGTACACCCACTCAACACCATGCCTCTTGGCCCAGGAGGCAACAAGATTGTTTCGGAAATGACTCCCATTGTCAGACTCAATTCTCTCTGGTGTACCATGACGCCACAATACTTGTCTTTCCAGGCCCAAGATAGTGTTTCGGGCCGTGGCAAGGTTTATGGGGTATGTTTCCAGCCACCCAGTAGTTGCTTCTAGCATGGTGAGGATGTACCGTTTGCCTTGGCGGGTTTTTGGGAGTGGTCTGATATAGTCAATTTGCCAGGCCTCACCATATTGAAACCCTGTCCACCTCCCCCTGTTCCAGGGAGATTTTACCTTCGTGGCTTTCTCGATTGCAGCACAGGTCTCACACTGATGGGTAACCTGTGTGATGGCCTCAATGGTCAGGTCCACCCCTCGATCACGAGCCCACCTGTAAGTGGCACCCCTCCCCAGATGTCCTGATGTTTCATGGGCCCATCGAGCTACAAACAGCTCACCCTTACGTTCCCAGTCCAGGTCCACCTCAGCCACTTCGATTTTCGAAGCTCGATCCACTTCTTCGTTGTTCTGATGTTCTTCAGTAGCGCGACTCTTGGGCATCTGCATGACTGAATGGCTAATGCCTGAAGACGCCCAGCTCCCTCCCAGTGCCCCCAGTAATGCCTGGAGACCCCTAATACCTTCCCAGTGCCCCCCAGTGCTGCCTTTAGCCCCCCCAATTCTGTTCCAGTGCCACTCAGTAATGTCTGGAGATGCCCGGTTCCCTCCCAGTGCCCCCTAGTTCTGTCCTGAGTGCCCCCAGTTCTCTCCCAGTTCCCCCAGTATTGCTCAGAGTCCCCAAGCACCCTCCCAGTGACCCGCAGTAATGCCTAGAGACCCCTCTGCTCCCTCCCAGTGTCCCCCAGTTCTGCCCAGAGGTCACCAGTGTTATAAATGGCTCAGGATTCAAATTAGGATTAAATAACAAAATAGGATTTATTGAAAGAATATAAAGGAATAGAGGTAAGCAAACAGCGCTGGGTGCACCGGGAGTCTCCGCTCCACCAGGACGCACACCAGTACCCTCCCAGTAACCCCCAGTGCTGGCCCCCGTGCCCCAGTGTGCTCACAGTTCCACCCAGTGCTCCCCACAGTCCCCAGAGTACGCATCTAGTGCATCCCAGTACCCTCCCAGTGTCCCCAAGTGATGCCCAGAGCATACCAATTCCTTCCCAGTGCCTCCCAGCACTGCCTGGAGACCACCCAGTACCCTCCCAGTGCTCCCCTGAGCCACCAGTACCCACCTAGAAGTAGCTAGAGCCCCCCAGTACTCTCCCAGTGCCCCCCAGTACTGCACAGAGCCCCTCAATAACATCCCAGTGCCCCACATTGCTGTCTAGAGCCCCTCAGTGTTCTCCCAGTGCCCACCAGTAATGCCTACAGGAGGTCTCTGGGCATTACTGAAGGGCACTGGGAGAGTGCTGGGAACCTCTGAGCGACACTGGGGGGCGCTGGAAGAGAGCTGAAGATCCGCAGGCATTACTGGGGGGGGGGGGGGGGGCACTGGGAGGGTGCTGGCGGGCTCTAAGCAACACTGGGACGCATTGGGAGGGAACTGGGGACACTCAGGACAGCACTGGGGTCACTGGGAGGGAATTGGGGGGGTCTCCAGGCATTACTGGGGCGCACTGGAACAGAATTGAGGGGGCTGAAGACAGCACTGGGGGGCACTGGGAGGGTGCTGGGGGGCTCTGAGCAATACTGGGGGGGCACAGGGAGAGTACTGAAGGTCCATAGGCATTACTGGGGGGCACTGGGAGGGTGCTGGGGACTCTAAGCAATATTGGGAGGCACTGGGTGGGTTAACCACTTGCAAGACACCTCTAGATACAGGCACAGCCAGGGATTTGGAAGCTTTTAGAGGGTTCCAGGGATTCGGAAGCTCTTTGAAGGTTCCAGGATGGGTCAGCTGAAAAGGGACCCATAACAGGAACTTGGAAGATTGGGTCTACTCCTGGAGATCTGAAGGTTAGGCTTGTTACAAATGAAGTCTGAACTCGATCTGAATTTAGTAATATTTATAAAAGGGGTAATATTTAAATATTTATAGAAATATTTACAAATAGTAATATTTACAAAAGGGTTTTGGGGACTGCTGCGGGGCTAGCAGCACCACAGCAGTCGAAATCGCCGTCCTGACATTGCGGCCCTCTGTTCTGCTCAGGAGGGAGTCGCTTATGACAGTAACCCTTCTCTTTTTCTTGATGGAGGTGGTCGTGATACTGGGGAAGGCTGACTTGCCCTAGAAAACCCCTCCAACCTGGATGGACCTTCATGCACATCATCGTTTGTGTGTCCATTAGTTCCAGAGTCTGTTGTTTCAGGGCACCTGAAAGGAAGGTGAGGTAGGCAAGGAGGGGTTCGCCTGCTGCCCCGAGCAGATCTCAACTTCCATCCCTTCGTCACTGAGATCCACTCCTTCTGCCTGACGGACAGAGGGTAGGGGATCCTCCATTTCCTCTGCTGTGTCTGCCTGATGCATCTGTCCCAGGGCTGGCAGAGTACAGTTCAACCTTCTCCGACTCCCTGGTGCTCCTCAGCCTGCCCACCTCCTCCCGAAGCTCTGCCAGGAGGCTGAGCAGTTCTTCTACCTGGGCGCACCTACCACAGGTGGACTCACCACTGCCCTCAGATCCTGACAGAACACACGCGCACACCCTGCAGCCTGAGACCTGGACACGAGGAAACGGCCTCGAGTTGTGCCAGGGGACATTTAGATGGGATGTCAGGAAGAATTTCTTCATGGAAAGGGTGGAACCGGCTGCCCAGGGCACTGCTGGAGTCCCCAGGCCTGGAGCTATTAAAGAAATGCGTGGACTTGGCGCTAAGCGCCGTGGTTTTGTGGTGGGCCTGGTAGTGTTAGCTGACGCTTGGCCTTGAGCTGAAGGCCCTTTTCCAAGCGCAAGGGTTCTGTGACTCTTTCATTGGTTGAGTAGGCGCCATGCAGTAGTCACCGGACCCAGGGAAAAGACGTCCTTGGTGGCCTCCGAGTTAGCTCAGCGTCATGGCACCGAGTCACTTTGAAGGAGCTGCTGGAATAATGAGACAACAGCCTAGTTCTATTAAAATATATATTGCTCTTTTGAGGACTGCTGCGGGGCTAGCAGCACCACAGCAGTGGAAATCTCCGTCCTGACGTTGCGTTATGCCTTGACGTCAGGATCAGGGTGGTTTGAATGGCCAGGGAACGGACCATGGGTTCCGGGTCGCTGTCTGAAGGCTGGAGGGCTGCAAAAGAAAGAAGAGCAGAGATGAAAACCCACTCCTTGCAGAGATCCCCAGGCATCCCCTGCAGACCATGCCAGCCCCACTCGACTCTTCCCCAGGCCAGGAAGAGGCAGTTTCATCTCCACTTCGTCCTGGTTGCGTGCTCTACAACAGGCTCCCACCTTCTGTCAGCCTTACTGCCCTTTCCCCTGACTCTTCCTCAGGGACACTCAACCCCTTCAGCGGCACTGCCCAGCTCCAGGCTGGGAGGCCATTCCCTGACACCACAGGCCACCCCGTCTCCTCTCCCTCGTTCCTATGCCTGCATTGCTCCTCCGCCCTCCTCAGCATTTCCCTGGAGCAGGGCAAGGCACGGGGGCCTCTGCCGCTGTCCCCCCAGCCCTAGCACACCCCCCACTGCCCTCACTCACCGCTGAGGATTTCATTCAGCTTCTCCTCGCTCTGGTCCTTGCAGTAGCGCGCAGCAAGACCTAGACACAGAGATCCCATCAGAGCCCCGCTCCCCAGCACGCTCCCAGCAGCGCAGCCCCTGGCCTGGCCAGCCAGGCTGTGCCCCCTCCTGCACCCTGGAGCAAGGGCCCAGTCGGGGGACTCTGGGGGCAACAGGGCTGTGCCTCACTGCCAGGGCAGTGCCTGGGGCTGCCAAAGGCTGCCCCAAGAGGGACCCAGGGGCTGGGCTCACCAATGAATCTGACGGCCTCAAGTCGCAAGTTGGTCTGAGTGTCCTGCAGGTAGGGCTGGCTCTGCTGCAGGTATTCTTCTACTCTGCCTCTGTCCTGCTGCAGCTGGAGAGAGAGAGAACGCAAGGTCACGGGGCTTGCGCAGCCTCTCCAGGGTCTCCTCCAGCATCCTGGGGGCAGGGAGGGCAGAGGGGCCTGCAGAAGAGCCCCCTGGGGCTCTGTGCTGGCAGGAAGGGAGCGAGGATGCGGCTGCAGGCAGCGGGCTCTGGCCGGGCACGTTTGCCCAGCTGGGGCAAACCAAGTTGGGTCCTTACCAAGCACTCCCCGATCCTCCACGTCTGTTCTGTCTGGGCCAAGCGCTTGAGCTCTTTGCGTCGCAGAAACTCTGCAGCCACGGCGAGAGCTTCCCCAGAGGCCTGCGGAGCAGCAGAGGTTGGGAGGTAGCACCACAGCCTTGGGAAGGAGACCCTCTGTCCCCTGCTCAGCTCTGAGATCTGTACCTTTGCTACACTCTCACTCTGGTCTCTCGTGTGAAAGTAGAGTGGGAGAAGGCTCCTGTGCACGCTCCTCTTCATTTCCTTCTCTCTTTGCCGCAGCACAGCCTCCGTCACGGCTTGGAAGAGGCAGATGGAGTGCTCCCGCACCTGGCTGGACTCCTGGCAGGGAGGAGGACAGGAGGAATTTCAGCATTAGCGTGGCTCATGTGAAGGGAGCTCACAGAACTGTGAGATGCTTCAGCGCTGGATCCTTCCCAGAGGAGCTGCTCGGGGCAGCTGCAAGGCCTGGTGCCCGTGAAGGGCAAGGCAATCGGTTGCCATCGCAGGCTGCCCGCCAGCCACCCCACTTTCGCCACCAGCCACACCAGCCATGCCCAAGCAGAGCTCCCCAGCGCCTGGGCTGACGAGGAGACTGGGAAGGCCCTGCCTGAGTGCTGCCCACAGGGCCGGGCTGAAGGGCAGCCCTCGTTACAGGGGGCCCAGCTGCGGGCTCGGGCTCCCGCAGCACACTTACGTGGTCAAAGAGTGGCAGGAGCTTCTCAGCCAGCTGCAGAGCCGGGCCACTGGCCTTCCTCCTCTCCACATGAGCCATCATGTTTCTCAGCACACGCAGGGCCTTGAGCATGACGTCTGTGTTGGGGTCCTGCAGGGCCTCCGCGATGTCTGGCAGCACGACCTGAAGTTTTCTTGCCTGTAGGAAAGACACCATTTCCCTTCCGTGAGGCAGTGAGAGACCACCCTGGGCAAAGGGCTCTGGTTCCTGAGCACCAGCCTCCTGCCTTGCTTCCTGGCAGCGGGGAGGGACGGGAGGGCAGAAGAGCAAAGCCCCAGGCTGCCACCATGGCTTTGCTTGACGATGGCCCGCTCACCTTCTCAGGGCTCTCTGACACGGTGCAGAGCCCTTTCAGAACCATCAAGCGCATCGCTGGGCTTGGGTGCTTCAGGTAGCTCTGGAGGTGCACTGGGTTACCAAACTCCTCCTCAGAAATGTGATTCTGGGCCAGCATCTGCAAGAAAGAGCAGTGAGAGCCTGGCAGGGCCTGCAGGGCTCCCTGCAGCCTCTTCTTCTCCCACCTTTGGGCAGGGATGGGGCAGCGCCAGCTGGCACCAAAGAGGCACCAGGCGCGGGGAGCTACGGGGGCTTGCCGGCCCCAGGGACCATGCGTCCGTACGTCCTGCGGGAGCTGGCAGTTTGGGGGTAGATGGGCACAGGGCTGTGCCTGTGTGCCTGAAGGGGCACACGTAGCCCTGCTGGGAGCAGGGTTTCATCTGGGAACTCACAGCCAAGCGACGGATGCAGGTGTCTTCGGTGACTTTGGTGCACCAGTTGCACAGTGGCAAGTCTTCAATCATGGCGTTTAAAACTCTCTTCAAGGTCTGCGGCATGGCCAGGATCACCTCCCACGTGCTCAGGTCAGTGCTGCAAGCCCAGAATACTCTGTCAGTGAGGCTGCCTCAGCCGCAGGGCCACAAACTGGGCCAGCCCCAGAGGAGCCAGGCTGTCCTGCAGCCCCTGTGACTTGGGGAGCACTGAGGGCCCAGCCTGGGCAAGCAGGAGGGGGCTGAGCTGGTGTTCCCTGGGGGCAGGGGGACACTGGGCTGCCTTGGTTAGCTGGGCTGCTGCAGCCCTGGCTGGCCCAGTGGGGCTGGAACACATTGGTGGGAAGGAGGGCTGTGCTCCCTGGGGATGTCCTGCTCTTTGCCATGGCTCTGGCAAGCAGAGAGTCTCCAGGTGCATCTCCCGACACGGAACAAGCCCTCAAGGATGTCAAGGCCAGGACCTGTCACATGGCGGAGAGAACTGCAGCAGGTTCTTGACTACTTCCTCGGACATCAAGTTGGTCAGCTTGAGAAGCAGGGAGTCCAGGTGCTGCCGCGCCGATGCCGTGTGGATGCTGCCCAGGTTTTTCCTGATGCACTCCATGATCTTTGGCACCTTGGGGGACAAAGTGGGAATGGTGTTGCCAGCAGACTGCAGCCATTTCCACAGCTGCCACTCAACCTTTGGCCCCTTCCATTGCTCTCTGCTGGCTTCAGGTGGCTTCTGGAGCCCAGGAGACCCCGATGTGCAAGGGAGGCAGGGAGGGAGGCAGGGAAGGAGAGAGGAACAACGCCTGGAAGAGCTCAAGGGCAGGGCCATGGCCACAGGCCACTTACATCTGTCAGCCAGTAGTCAGGGTCCTCCAAGGCTCCGTCCAGCACGATGCAGGCCCCCTCCTTGTCATGGATGCTGGAGTCTTGTAAAGCTTCAAGGGCTGTGAGAATGATGTCCAGCCTCTCATCAGAGAAGAGGTATGCTCCAAACGCCTGTGGGAAGAAGGAGGAGCGAAGACATGCCTCACTGAGTGTCCCAAGGGTGCTGCTTAGCTGAGCAGCAAGGGCAGCTCCGGAGAGAGGGCCCCTGGGGGAAGGGGTGAGGATGGGGCATATGGGGCCAGAGTGCTGGCCCTGCAGGTAACCAGGGCTTGCTGGTGGCCAGGAGGGCTGGAGCTGCTGCCGGGACACAGGGGAGCAGCCTTCGCATAGCCCCAGCCTGGGGACAAGAGGAACCCTCTCACCAGGGCGAGTGAGGCCGTGCCAGCCCCACCGGTTCTGGACCCCTCTGCTCACACCAGATGCCTGCTGATGCTGCAGACAAGATCCCCAGCAAGGCCAGAGCTCATTACCTTGGCAATTTCAGAGGGACGTGATGGTAGAGAAAATGGAAATTCTGGATCATTCAATATAATGCGGCGGCGCACATAATTTTTCATTTCCTTTGTCAGTGAGCTTTCTAAACAGTGGGAAACAGCGAAGAGTCAGTAGGGAAGAGCATCTTTGCCAACAAGCTTGCCAAAAGGTGAAAAGCACTTTCACTAGGAATGGCTGAGGAGGGAGGCTCATGGCGAGGAGGGTGATGGGCAGGGATGTAAAGCACAAGGTGAGGAGTGCTGGGAGCAAGAGGGACCTCAGGGATGATGCAGAAGGAGGAGAAGCAATGGCGCTGGGTGCCGCGGGGGTAGCAGCGTGTCACAGACCCCCTTCTGCTCGGGGTCAGGATGTGCAGGAAGCCCCCTGACACCTGCCTTTAAGACGGCAGGGAGCAAACAGTCAGGGAGAATTCTGGAGGGCGTCACCATCCCTGGTGATGCACGGCTGGCTCTGCTGTTCACTCCTCGGGGAAGATGCGGTTTGGGAAGTGCTCATCGATTGATGGCTTAGACTGGGGGAGACCACAAAACAGCGTGGTAGGTGATCTGGGGAGGGTTGGGAAGGACAGCAGCAGAGAACTGCTCCTGGACGGCAGGTGAGCGTCCAGCTTCTGCGGAAAACGATAGCCAGAATGCTGCGGGAAGCTGCTGTGAGGAGCAGAGGAGGTCAGGGAACCTGGCAGAATTCCGTGGGCAGCCTCCACCAAGCACAAGAACAATCCTTCACAATACTCGGGGAGAACAGGCAGACAAACCAGCAGATGTCTGCGTGCAGACGGACGCTGCCCACCACACCTTCTTACCTCTTACTTTTTTGACGATTTTGTAGAAGGTAAAAAGAGCACCCAAGGTTGCGCATTTGGAGAAATCATTGCTATTGCTGAAAATTAAGAGGTGGCCCAGCAGCTGTCCCAGGATGGGGATGTGGAGATCTCTGTAGTCATTGTGGCCGCGCTTGTATTGTTCATAGTCATTTGGGTCCTGGGTGAGGAAGGGAGGAGAGACAAAGGGCTTAGTGGAGGCAGAGCCAGCCCCTGAGATAGCAGGGCCTGGGGAGGGAAGAGCAGGGGCAAAGGGGGGACGAAGACCCTCGCTTCACAGTGCTGAGGCACTCACGTGCATCCAGGTTTGCCTCGCAGGCACCCCTGAGTGGCAGGATGCTCTGGGATGCAGGAAAGGGTGGAGGGTTCCTTGTGCCTTACCTTGGTCACAAAATACCTGTCGATGAAATTAGCCAGCCGCTCAATCCTCTTCACAGCTCTCTTACGCACAGCTGGGTTTTTGGAGTGGGCAAAGTCCAGCAGCGCCTGCGAGGAGAGAAGTTGCTGGGTTGACAGTGGTCTGCAAATGTGACCTGAGAGGATTCTTTGGAAATTCTTTGCAAATGCCAAACCTCGAAGATATTCTGCAACTCTATGCTGACACTGGTGTTGGGACAGTTGCGTACGAAGGCCGCCAGCATGAGGTCCAAGGCATTCATAGTCTGCAGGGAGGACAGAAGATCATCAAATTATTTCTGTGGCCCTTCTCACCCCCAGGAGCTGGCTCTGAGCCCCTCTGGAGTTCAGGGGTGGCTTTGGGGCTAAAAAGCCGCTGCGTGCAGACCTCCTGCAGCACGGGATCATGCCCGGGAAGGGGAAGGGGTGAGGCTGGGAAAGCAAATCTGGGCCCCGGCCCTGCACTGGTCTCTGGTTGTGTCAGCACGGGGAAGCAAGGCAGCAGCTCAGCAGGACTGGGGGTGCCGGTACCTCACCCAGCACATACCTCAGCGTAGAGCGCTCTTTCTGCCTCTGGCACATCCAACTCAGGAGGCAGAAAGAAGATGCTCTTGCAGCACACGTTCAGGAGACTCTCCTTTTTGTCATGCAGTGCTGTTGGTACGGTGTTGCTGAAGGAGAGAGAGAGAGGAGCCTGTTGGACGCAGTGCCTCGAGGCTTATGAAGGAGGACACGGACCTCCCTTGGCCAGGCATCCCTGGGAGGGATGGGCAGCCTCCCTGCCAGCTTCAGGGCCACCAGGACATTGCCCTGGGGCTGTGCTGGCCCAACCAGGGGCTGGGCACGTACCTGAGGATGGTGACAGTCTCCATGGCCTTCTGCCAGAATTCTGTGCGCAAGCTGTCCACGGGCTCCTTTTCCAGCAGCGCCTGCAGAGCACAAGCAGGATGAGACCTTGGAGCCGCCGGCACCCAGCAGCAGCAGAGCCAGCGCTGCCCCAGCCCTCGCCTCCCAGGGGGCTGGTGCCGGGGGGCCTGTCCCCTTCCCCAACCCGCTGCGCATCCTCTCACCATGATGTTCTCCACCAGCTTATGTTTGCAGCAGAAGCCATGCAAGTTCATCGGCACACCCTTCTCTGTGACAGTTAAGCACAGATCGCAGATTTTGCTGAGGAACAGCATCTTCTGCTCCTCGTCGTCCTGGCAGCCACAAAGACACCAACAGAGCATTAGGGGGACACCCACGGCCAGCAGGACCAAAGCCTTGAGGGGTCTGGGGCTGTGTGGGACCCCTGGAGGGCAGCGCCAGGAGCACAGCTGCGATGCAGGCGGCTGCCATTACCTTTTCTGTGCCTCTGACATACGCCCTGATGAATTCCACGGCCCAGTCTCTGCACAGTTTCCATGCCTTACCTGGAAAGGAGGAAAGCAAAGAGTGCTGCAGAGAGGGGCTGAATGCAGGGGTGAGGAGAGGAAGGGTCCCAGCCCCAGAAGGACGTGGGGAGGCCGCGGGGATGCCCAGAGGCTGCAGCAGCTCCGCTGGGAAGAGAGGCTGAGGGAGCTGGGCTTGTGGAGCCTGGAGAAGGCTGCGGGGGGACGTCGCTGCGGCCTCCCCGTGCCCAAAGGGGCCTCCAGGAAAGCTGGGGGGGGAATCTTCATCATGGGCTGCAGCGACAGGACAAGGGGTGACGGCTTTAACCTCAAAGAGGGCAGGTTTCTTTTGGACAGGCAGGGATTCCTCTCCTTCACGCCCAGGGCAGTGAGGCCTTGGCGCAGGCTGCGGTGCCCCCTCCCTGGCACTGCCCACGGCCAGGCTGGGTGGGCTTTGGGCAGCCTGGGCTGGGGGGAAGCATCGTGATCGCTGAGGTCCCCCCCAGCCCAAAGCGTCCTGGGATTCTGTGGTGCTGCGGAGGAAGCTCGGCCCCGTCAGCCCAAGCGCCACTTTACCCAGGAAAGGAGTCCTAGAGTCAGGCAGGGGTCTCTGTGTCTCCAACCCTCCCCACCCCATCCCTAAGACCCTGACTCACTGGGATCCAGCAGCTGCAACTCGTCCTGGCTCTCCTCTGCCAGGCTGCTGCCCGCTGCCTGAGCAACGGCCTCGACTGGGCTGCTGCCCGCTGCCTGAGCAATGGCCTCTAGCGGGCAGCTGTCCTCTGCCGGCAAAATATCCTCTACCGGGCTGCTGTCCTCTGCCGGCAAAATATCCCCTACCGGGCTGCTGTCCTCTGCCGGCAAAATGGCCTCGACTGGGGTTCTGTCCTCTGCCAGCAAGCTGTCCTTCGCTGGCTGGTTGCTGCCCCTAGAAGACCGGGTCTCCTGCCAGGCCAGCCTGGGCTGCCTGGGGGGCATGGCTCCCTCCCCATCAGATTCAGAAGAAGCCTCTGGAGTGGGAGAGCTCGCAAGGAGAAACCGGCGGCTCCTCTGGGCGGGCGGTTGCGGCATTGTGGGACTTGGACTGTGCTCAGGGTCTCCTTGAGGCTCCTGTGCTCCTGCCCTGTCCGTCACTGCCGTGCACCGACACTGAGGGTCCGAGCCACGGCTGTGCTGTTATAAGGCACCCTGGGGTGTCAGCAAGTGACGTCACAATGGGTGCCATTGTGACACGCGCCTGGGCTGGATGGGCCCCGCATGAGGGCAGGAAGGCTGTGCAGAGGGATCTGGACAGGCTGGATCAACGGGCCGCATCCAGCTGCGTGGCATTGAAGGCCAAATGCTGGGTTCCACACTTGGAATCATAGAATGGAATCATAGAATCATAGAATATCCTGAGTTGGAAGGGACCCTTAAGGATCATCAAGTCCAACTCTTGACACCACACAGGTCTACCCAAAAGTTCAGACCATGTGCCTAAGTGCACAGTCCAATCTCTTCTTAAATTCAGACAGGCTCGGTGCAGTGACCACTTCCCTGGGGAGCCTGTTCCAGTGTGCAACCACCCTCTCTGTGAAGAACCCCCTCCTGACGTCCAGCCTAAATTTCCCCTGCCTCAGCTTAACCCCGTTCCCGCGGGTCCTGTCACTGGTGTTAATGGAGAAAAGGCCTCCTGCCTCTCGACACCCCCTTACGAGGAAGTTGTAGACTGTGATGAGGTCTCCCGTCAGCCTCCTCTTCTCCAGGCTGAACAGGCCCAGTGACCTCAGCCGTTCCTCGTACGTCTTCCCCTCAAGGCCTTTCACCATCTTCGTAGCCCTATCCTGAATATCCTGAGTTGGAAGGGGGCAGACCTGAAGGGATGAAAGACATGGTCTCCTGGTGCCTCTTGAGCAGAAGGCGTTTATTGCCATTTTTCTCTGCTACATATACTTTCCCCGTAACCACATGCGCTGTCCACGTGCCCGAATCAGTCATACACTTGGTTAGAGACCCTCAGCCACGCGCCTCAAGCCAGCCAGCAACTGACCACTGCGCAAAGCTCATCTTTAATGCTGTAGCCAAGTTAATTTACCCCCACCTTGTTCAAGATTTTGTTACTAACGCTTATTTAAAAAGGGGGCTTTATGGCTTTGGGGCGACTACTTAAAGGATCAGGGGCACAGGTTGTGTTTGCCTCTGTCCTTCCGATAGGGGGGATCGATGCTGACAAGCAGACTCCACGTTAACACGTAGCTTCGGGACTGGTGCAACTGGTAGAACTTTGGGCTTGTTGATCATGGGAGGGTCTATGTGACACTGGCCTGCTACCACCAGATGAGATGCGCCTCCCTGTAGTGGGTTTACGTGGCAAGGTTTTGGTAGCACGGGGCCATAGGAGTGGCTTTTGTGAGAAGGATCTGGAAGCTGCCCCATGTTTGCTAAGGGCCCCTCTGCTGACCAGAGCTGAGCCAATAAGTCATGATGTTTTGCACCTCTGTGAAAGCATATTTAAGTGAAAGCAAATTGGGAGCCACTGTGACACACGCCTGGGCTGGGTGGGCACCCATTGTGACCTCCCTTGGTGACATCCCAGGGCTCCGCCTTATAACAGCACAGCCGTGGCTCGGACCCTCAGTGTCGGTGCACGGCAGTGACGGACAGGGCAGGAGCACAGGAGCCTCAAGGAGACCCTGAGCACAGTCCAAGTCCCACAATGCCGCAACCGCCCGCCCAGAGGAGCCGCCGGTTTCTCCTTGCGAGCTCTCCCACTCCAGAGGCTTCTTCTGAATCTGATGGGGAGGGAGCCATGCCCCCCAGGCAGCCCAGGCTGGCCTGGCAGGAGACCTGGTCTTCTAGGGGCAGCAACCAGCCAGCAGAGGACAGCTTGCTGGCAGAGGACAGAAGCCCAGTCGAGGCCATTTTGCCGGCACAGGACAGCAGCCCTGTAGGGGATATTTTGCCGGCAGAGGACAGCTGCCCGCTAGAGGCCATTGCTCAGGCAGCGGGCAGCAGCCCAGTCGAGGCCGTTGCTCAGGCAGCGGGCAGCAGCCCGGTACAGGAGAGCCAGGACGAGTCGCAGCTGCTGGATCCCAGTGAGTCAGGGTCTTAGGGATGGGGTGGGGAGGGTTGGAGACACAGAGACCCCTGCCTGACTCTAGGACTCCTTTCCTGGGTAAAGTGGCGCTTGGGCTGACGGGGCCGAGCTTCCTCCGCAGCACCACAGAATCCCAGGACGCTTTGGGCTGGGGGGGACCTCAGCGATCACGATGCTTCCCCCCAGCCCAGGCTGCCCAAAGCCCACCCAGCCTGGCCGTGGGCAGTGCCAGGGAGGGGGCACCGCAGCCTGCGCCAAGGCCTCACTGCCCTGGGCGTGAAGGAGAGGAATCCCTGCCTGTCCAAAAGAAACCTGCCCTCTTTGAGGTTAAAGCCGTCACCCCTTGTCCTGTCGCTGCAGCCCATGATGAAGATTCCCCCCCCAGCTTTCCTGGAGGCCCCTTTGGGCACGGGGAGGCCGCAGCGACGTCCCCCCGCAGCCTTCTCCAGGCTCCACAAGCCCAGCTCCCTCAGCCTCTCTTCCCAGCGGAGCTGCTGCAGCCTCTGGGCATCCCCGCGGCCTCCCCACGTCCTTCTGGGGCTGGGACCCTTCCTCTCCTCACCCCTGCATTCAGCCCCTCTCTGCAGCACTCTTTGCTTTCCTCCTTTCCAGGTAAGGCATGGAAACTGTGCAGAGACTGGGCCGTGGAATTCATCAGGGCGTATGTCAGAGGCACAGAAAAGGTAATGGCAGCCGCCTGCATCGCAGCTGTGCTCCTGGCGCTGCCCTCCAGGGGTCCCACACAGCCCCAGACCCCTCAAGGCTTTGGTCCTGCTGGCCGTGGGTGTCCCCCTAATGCTCTGTTGGTGTCTTTGTGGCTGCCAGGACGACGAGGAGCAGAAGATGCTGTTCCTCAGCAAAATCTGCGATCTGTGCTTAACTGTCACAGAGAAGGGTGTGCCGATGAACTTGCATGGCTTCTGCTGCAAACATAAGCTGGTGGAGAACATCATGGTGAGAGGATGCGCAGCGGGTTGGGGAAGGGGACAGGCCCCCCGGCACCAGCCCCCTGGGAGGCGAGGGCTGGGGCAGCGCTGGCTCTGCTGCTGCTGGGTGCCGGCGGCTCCAAGGTCTCATCCTGCTTGTGCTCTGCAGGCGCTGCTGGAAAAGGAGCCCGTGGACAGCTTGCGCACAGAATTCTGGCAGAAGGCCATGGAGACTGTCACCGTCCTCAGGTGCGTGCCCAGCCCCTGGTTGGGCCAGCACAGCCCCAGGGCAATGTCCTGGTGGCCCTGAAGCTGGCAGGGAGGCTGCCCATCCCTCCCAGGGATGCCTGGCCAAGGGAGGTCCGTGTCCTCCTTCATAAGCCTCGAGGCACTGCGTCCAACAGGCTCCTCTCTCTCTCTCCTTCAGCAACACCGTACCAACAGCACTGCATGACAAAAAGGAGAGTCTCCTGGACGTGTGCTGCAAGAGCATCTTCTTTCTGCCTCCGGAGCCGGATGTGCCAGGGACAGAAAGAGCGCTCTACGCTGAGGTATGTGCTGGGTGAGGTACCGGCACCCCCAGTCCTGCTGAGCTGCTGCCTTGCTTCCCCGTGCTGACACAACCAGAGACCAGTGCAGGGCCGGGGCCCAGATTTGCTTTCCCAGCCTCACCCCTTCCCCTTCCCGGGCATGATCCCGTGCTGCAGGAGGTCTGCACGCAGCGGCTTTTTAGCCCCAAAGCCACCCCTGAACTCCAGAGGGGCTCAGAGCCAGCTCCTGGGGGTGAGAAGGGCCACAGAAATAATTTGATGATCTTCTGTCCTCCCTGCAGACTATGAATGCCTTGGACCTCATGCTGGCGGCCTTCGTACGCAACTGTCCCAACACCAGTGTCAGCATAGAGTTGCAGAGTATCTTGGAGGTTTGGCATTTGCAAAGAATTTCCAAAGAATCCTCTCAGGTCACATTTGCAGACCACTGTCAACCCAGCAACTTCTCTCCTCGCAGGCGCTGCTGGACTTTGCCCACTCCAAAAACCCAGCTGTGCGTAAGAGAGCTGTGAGGAGGATTGAGAGGCTGGGTAATTTCATCGACAGGTATTTTGTGACCAAGGTAAGGCACAAGGAACCCTCCACCCTTTCCTGCATCCCAGAGCATCCTGCCACTCAGGGGTGCCTGCGAGGCAAACCTGGATGCACGTGAGTGCCTCAGCACTGTGAAGCGAGGGTCTTCGTCCCCCCTTTGCCCCTGCTCTTCCCTCCCCAGGCCCTGCTATCTCAGGGGCTGGCTCTGCCTCCACTAAGCCCTTTGTCTCTCCTCCCTTCCTCACCCAGGACCCAGATGACTATGAACAATACAATCGCAGCCACAATGACTCCAGAGAGCTCTACATCCCCATCCTGGGACAGCTGCTGGGCCACCTCTTAATTTTCAGCAATAGCAATGATTCCTTCGGACGCGCAACCTTGAATGCTCTTTTTTGCTTCTACAAAATCGTCACAGAAGGAAGAGGTAAGAAGGTGTGGTGGGCAGCGTCCGTCTGCACGCAGACATCTGCTGGTTTGTCTGCCTGTTCTCCCCGAGTATTGTGAAGGATTGTTCTTGTGCTTGGTGGAGGCTGCCCACGGAATTCTGCCAGGTTCCCTGACCTCCTCTGCTCCTCACAGCAGCTTCCCGCAGCATTCTGGCTATCGTTTTCCGCAGAAGCTGGACGCTCACCTGCCGTCCAGGAGCAGTTCTCTGCTGCTGTCCTTCCCAACCCTCCCCAGATCACCTACCACGCTGTTTTGTGGTCTCCCCCAGTCTAAGCCATCAATCGATGAGCACTTCCCAAACCGCATCTTCCCCGAGGAGTGAACAGCAGAGCCAGCCGTGCATCACCAGGGATGGTGACGCCCTCCAGAATTCTCCCTGACTGTTTGCTCCCTGCCGTCTTAAAGGCAGGTGTCAGGGGGCTTCCTGCACATCCTGACCCCGAGCAGAAGGGGGTCTGTGACACGCTGCTACCCCCGCGGCACCCAGCGCCATTGCTTCTCCTCCTTCTGCATCATCCCTGAGGTCCCTCTTGCTCCCAGCACTCCTCACCTTGTGCTTTACATCCCTGCCCATCACCCTCCTCGCCATGAGCCTCCCTCCTCAGCCATTCCTAGTGAAAGTGCTTTTCACCTTTTGGCAAGCTTGTTGGCAAAGATGCTCTTCCCTACTGACTCTTCGCTGTTTCTCACTGTTTAGAATACTTACAGACAGATGAAATGGAAAATTATGAGCGCCGCCGCAATATATTGAAGGATACAAGATTTCCATTTTATATATCATCAACTCCCTCTGAAACTGCCAAGGTAATGAGCTCTGGCCTTGCTGGGGATCTCGTCCGCAGCATCAGCAGGCATCTGGTGTGAGCAGCGGGGTCCAGAACCGGTGGGGCTGGCACGGCCTCACTCGCCCTGGTGAGAGGGTTCCTCTTGTCCCCAGGCTGGGGCTATGCGAAGGCTGCTCCCCTGTGTCCCGGCAGCAGCTCCAGCCCTCCTGGCCACCAGCAAGCCCTGGTTACCTGCAGGGCCAGCACTCTGGCCCCATATGCCCCATCCTCACCCCTTCCCCCAGGGGCCCTCTCTCCGGAGCTGCCCTTGCTGCTCAGCTAAGCAGCACCCTTGGGACACTCAGTGAGGCATGTCTTCGCTCCTCCTTCTTCCCACAGGCGTTTGGAGGATACCTCTTCTCTGATGAGAGGCTGGACATCATTCTCACAGCCCTCGAAGCTTTACCAGACTCCAGCACCCATGACAAGGAGGGGGCCTGCAGAGTGCTGGAAGCAGTCTTGGAGGACGCAGGCTACTGGATGACAGATGTAAGTGGCCTGCGGCCATGGCCCTGCCCTTGAGCTCTTCCAGGCGTTGTTCCTCTCTCCTTCCCTGCCTCCCTCCCTGCCTCCCTCGCACATCGGGGTCTCCTGGGCTCCAGAAGCCACGTGAAGCCAGCAGAGAGCAATGGAAGGGGCCAAAGGTTGAGTGGCAGCTGTGGAAATGGATGCAGTCTGCTGGCAACACCATTCCCACTTTGTCCCCCAAGGTGCCAAAGATCATGGAGTGCATCAGGAAAAACCTGGGCAGCATCCACACGGCATCGGCGCGGCAGTACCTGGACTCCCTGCTTCTCAAGCTGACCAACAAGATGTCCAAGGAAGTCAAGAACCTGCTGCAGTTCTCTCCGCCATGTGACAGGTCCTGGCCTTGACATCCTTGAGGGCTTGTTCCATGTCGGGAGATGCACCTGGAGACTCTCTGCTTGCCAGAGCCATGGCAAAGAGCAGGACATCCCCAGGGAGCACAGCCCTCCTTCCCACCAATGTGTTCCAGCCCCACTGGGCCAGCCAGGGCTGCAGCAGCCCAGCTGTCCAAGGCAGCCCAGAGTCCCCCTGCCCCCAGGGAACACCAGCTCAGCCCCCTCCTGCTTGCCCAGGCTGGGCCCTCAGTGCTCCCCAAGTCACAGGGGCTGCAGGACAGCCTGGCTCCTCTGGGGCTGGCCCAGTTTGTGGCCCTGCGGCTGAGGCAGCCTCACTGACAGAGTATTCTGGGCTTGCAGCACTGACCTGAGCACGTGGGAGGTGATCCTGGCCATGCCGAGGACCTTGGAGAAGGTTTTAAACGCCATGATTGAAGACTTGCCACTGTGCAAGTGGTGCACCGAAGTCACCGAAGACACCTGCATCCGTCGCTTGGCTGTGAGTTCCCAGATGAAACCTTGCTCCCAGCAGGGCTACGTGTGCCCCTTCAGGCACACAGGCACAGCCCTGTGCCCATCTACCCCCAAACTGCCAGCTCCCGCAGGACGTACGGACGCATGGTCCCTGGGGCCGGCAAGCCCCCGTAGCTCCCCGCGCCTGGTGCCTCTTTGGTGCCAGCTGGCGCTGCCCCATCCCTGCCCAAAGGTGGGAGAAGAAGAGGCTGCAGGGAGCCCTGCAGGCCCTGCCAGGCTCTCACTGCTCTTTCTTGCAGATGCTGGCCCAGAATCACATTTCTGAGGAGGAGTTTGGTAACCCAGTGCACCTCCAGAGCTACCTGAAGCACCCAAGCCCAGCGATGCGCTTGATGGTTCTGAAAGGGCTCTGCACCGTGTCAGAGAGCCCTGAGAAGGTGAGCGGGCCATCGTCAAGCAAAGCCATGGTGGCAGCCTGGGGCTTTGCTCTTCTGCCCTCCCGTCCCTCCCCGCTGCCAGGAAGCAAGGCAGGAGGCTGGTGCTCAGGAACCAGAGCCCTTTGCCCAGGGTGGTCTCTCTGCCTCACGGAAGGGAAATGGTGTCTTTCCTACAGGCAAGAAAACTTCAGGTCGTGCTGCCAGACATCGCGGAGGCCCTGCAGGACCCCAACACAGACGTCATGCTCAAGGCCCTGCGTGTGCTGAGAAACATGATGGCTCATGTGGAGAGGGGGAAGGCCAGTGGCCCGGCTCTGCAGCTGGCTGAGAAGCTCCTGCCACTCTTTGACCACGTAAGTGTGCTGCGGGAGCCCGAGCCCGCAGCTGGGCCCCCTGTAACGAGGGCTGCCCTTCAGCCCGGCCCTGTGGGCAGCACTCAGGCAGGGCCTTCCCAGTCTCCTCGTCAGCCCAGGCGCTGGGGAGCTCTGCTTGGGCATGGCTGGTGCTGCTGGTGGCGAAAGTGGGGTGGCTGGCGGGCAGCCTGCGATGGCAACCGATTGCGTTGCCCTTCACGGGCACCAGGCCTTGCAGCTGCCCCGAGCAGCTCCTCTGGGAAGGATCCAGCGCTGAAGCATCTCACAGTTCTGTGAGCTCCCTTCACAGCAGCCACGCTAATGCTGAAATTCCTCCTGTCCTCCTCCCTGCCAGGAGTCCAGCCAGGTGCGGGAGCACTCCATCTGCCTCTTCCAAGCCGTGACGGAGGCTGTGCTGCGGCAAAGAGAGAAGGAAATGAAGAGGAGCGTGCACAGGAGCCTTCTCCCACTCTACTTTCACACGAGAGACCAGAGTGAGAGTGTAGCAAAGGTACAGATCTCAGAGCTGAGCAGGGGAGAGGGGGACGTGGGCAAGGCTGTGCCGACACCACAGGGTTGCTCTGGGGGATCTCTGGCCGGCAGCGTGAGCTGCCTCCGATGGTGGCCGTCCCGTGGCCTTGCCTTGGCCACTGAACCCAGTGCACGCTGTCTTCACCACAGCCTCCCATAACGCGCTGGGAAAGGCTCGCAGCCCTGCCAAGAGGAGGGGACAGAGGGTCTCCTTCCCAAGGCTGTGGTGCTAATTCCCAACCTCTGCTGCTCCGCAGGCCTCTGGGGAAGCTCTCGCCGTGGCTGCAGAGTTTCTGCGACGCAAAGAGCTCAAGCGCTTGGCCCAGACAGAACAGACGTGGAGGATCGGGGAGTGCTTGGTAAGGACCCAACTTGGTTTGCCCCAGCTGGGCAAACGTGCCCGGCCAGAGCCCGCTGCCTGCAGCCGCATCCTCGCTCCCTTCCTGCCAGCACAGAGCCCCAGGGGGCTCTTCTGCAGGCCCCTCTGCCCTCCCTGCCCCCAGGATGCTGGAGGAGACCCTGGAGAGGCTGTGCAAGCCCCGTGACCTTGCGTTCTCTCTCTCTCCAGCTGCAGCAGGACAGAGGCAGAGTAGAAGAATACCTGCAGCAGAGCCAGCCCTACCTGCAGGACACGCAGACCAACTTGCGACTTGAGGCCGTCAGATTCATTGGTGAGCCCAGCCCCTGGGTCCCTCTTGGGGCAGCCTTTGGCAGCCCCAGGCACTGCCCTGGCAGTGAGGCACAGCCCTGTTGCCCCCAGAGCCCCCCGACTGGGCCCTTGCTCCAGGGTGCAGCAGGGGGCACAGCCTGGCTGGCCAGGCCAGGGGCTGCGCTGCTGGGAGCGTGCTGGGGAGCGGGGCTCTGATGGGATCTCTGTGTCTAGGTCTTGCTGCGCGCTACTGCAAGGACCAGAGCGAGGAGAAGCTGAATGAAATCCTCAGCGGTGAGTGAGGGCAGTGGGGGGTGTGCTAGGGCTGGGGGGACAGCGGCAGAGGCCCCCGTGCCTTGCCCTGCTCCAGGGAAATGCTGAGGAGGGCGGAGGAGCAATGCAGGCATAGGAACGAGGGAGAGGAGACGGGGTGGCCTGTGGTGTCAGGGAATGGCCTCCCAGCCTGGAGCTGGGCAGTGCCGCTGAAGGGGTTGAGTGTCCCTGAGGAAGAGTCAGGGGAAAGGGCAGTAAGGCTGACAGAAGGTGGGAGCCTGTTGTAGAGCACGCAACCAGGACGAAGTGGAGATGAAACTGCCTCTTCCTGGCCTGGGGAAGAGTCGAGTGGGGCTGGCATGGTCTGCAGGGGATGCCTGGGGATCTCTGCAAGGAGTGGGTTTTCATCTCTGCTCTTCTTTCTTTTGCAGCCCTCCAGCCTTCAGACAGCGACCCGGAACCCATGGTCCGTTCCCTGGCCATTCAAACCACCCTGATCCTGACGTCAAGGCATAACGCAACGTCAGGACGGAGATTTCAACTGCTGTGGTGCTGCTAGCCCCGCAGCAGTCCTCAAAAGAGCAATATATATTTTAATAGAACTAGGCTGTTGTCTCATTATTCCAGCAGCTCCTTCAAAGTGACTCGGTGCCATGACGCTGAGCTAACTCGGAGGCCACCAAGGACGTCTTTTCCCTGGGCCCGGTGACTACTGCATGGCGCCTACTCAACCAATGAAAGAGTCACAGAACCCTTGCGCTTGGAAAAGGGCCTTCAGCTCAAGGCCAAGCGTCAGCTAACACTACCAGGCCCACCACAAAACCACGGCGCTTAGCGCCAAGTCCACGCATTTCTTTAATAGCTCCAGGCCTGGGGACTCCAGCAGTGCCCTGGGCAGCCGGTTCCACCCTTTCCATGAAGAAATTCTTCCTGACATCCCATCCTGTGAGTCCACCTGTGGTAGGTGCGCCCAGGTAGAAGAACTGCTCAGCCTCCTGGCAGAGCTTCGGGAGGAGGTGGGCAGGCTGAGGAGCACCAGGGAGTCGGAGAAGGTTGAACTGTACTCTGCCAGCCCTGGGACAGATGCGTCAGGCAGACACAGCAGAGGAAATGGAGGATCCCCTACCCTCTGTCCGTCAGGCAGAAGGAGTGGATCTCAGTGACGAAGGGATGGAAGTTGAGATCTGCTCGGGGCAGCAGGCGAACCCCTCCTTGCCTACCTCACCTTCCTTTCAGGTGCCCTGAAACAACAGACTCTGGAACTAATGGACACACAAACGATGATGTGCATGAAGGTCCATCCAGGTTGGAGGGGTTTTCTAGGGCAAGTCAGCCTTCCCCAGTATCACGACCACCTCCATCAAGAAAAAGAGAAGGGTTACTGTCATAAGCGACTCCCTCCTGAGCAGAACAGAGGGCCGCAATGTCAGGACGGCGATTTCGACTGCTGTGGTGCTGCTAGCCCCGCAGCAGTCCCCAAAACCCTTTTGTAAATATTACTATTTGTAAATATTTCTATAAATATTTAAATATTACCCCTTTTATAAATATTACTAAATTCAGATCGAGTTCAGACTTCATTTGTAACAAGCCTAACCTTCAGATCTCCAGGAGTAGACCCAATCTTCCAAGTTCCTGTTATGGGTCCCTTTTCAGCTGACCCATCCTGGAACCTTCAAAGAGCTTCCGAATCCCTGGAACCCTCTAAAAGCTTCCAAATCCCTGGCTGTGCCTGTATCTAGAGGTGTCTTGCAAGTGGTTAACCCACCCAGTGCCTCCCAATATTGCTTAGAGTCCCCAGCACCCTCCCAGTGCCCCCCAGTAATGCCTATGGACCTTCAGTACTCTCCCTGTGCCCCCCCAGTATTGCCCAGAGCCCCCCAGCACCCTCCCAGTGCCCCCCAGTGTTGCCCAGAGCCCCCCACGCCGGTGAGGGGGGGGGCACAGGATGACAACGACGGGGGTGGTGACACGGGGGGGGGCGTGACAGTGACACTGCCAGCTTCCCCCGTGGACAGGCAGCGCCTGGAAGCTGCTGGAGGGGCTGCGCGAGGGGCAGACACAGGTGGACGACCCCCCAGGCAGGTGTTATGTATGGAGTGGTAATTCGTGTCGAGAAAATGGTTGGCATTGTTATAAATGAGGTCTCGACTCAGTCCGAATTTTGTAATATTTATAAAACAAATAATTCTAAAAGGTAGAAAAAATAAAAAAGGGTCAGGATTTGGAGTATCTCCGGCGGGCAGAGTCCCGGTAGAACTGGAAGATGGTGTCGGCGGCACGCTGGGCGGCCACAAGGCACTGCTGCATCTGCAGGGGGAGGAAATAAAGAAATTAAAGAGCAGCGGGGGGCTGGGGTGGGGGGGATTTTTCAACCCCCCAGCCCTAAAAAAGGGTCCCTGAGCCCCTCACCTCCTCCACGGAGCAGCTGCCTCTGGTGGTGGCCATCAGCACTTTCTTTTCCGTGCTGTCGATGGCAAAGGTGAGGACGGCGCGAGCCTCCTGGGGAGGAGAGGGG
>NC_139072.1:348463-396463 GCF_965140915.1 Aythya marila | reverse complement strand
GGGGGTCAGCGGGGTTGGGGTGGGGGTCCCAGGGCTCAGGGGGGGCCCCCCCGGGGCTCACCTGCTCCTGCCGGGTTGTGGGGTCGAGGACGATGGCGCCCTGGGCGTCGAGGGCGCAGGTGACACCGCAGAAGAGGGCCGAGAGGGGCAGCCCCGCATCCAGCAGCCCCATGCAGGCGGCGTTCAGGCAGCAGGAGAGGAGCTGGGGGGGTTGTCAAGGAACAGGGGGAGAGGAAAAACCAACAGAAACACCCCAAAAAACTCAGCCCCCCCACCACCACCTGATCCCCAAGGATACGGAGCCGGCGTCGCTGAGCACCTGCAGCACGAGGGTGATGGCGGTGCGGGGGTGCAGAGCCCCCAGGACCACGGCCTCGCACGTCTGCCGGAGGAGCTGCTCCCGGCTGCGCTCACCGACGCCTGCGGGAGGGATGGGGGGGGGGGGTTAAATGGGGCTGGGGGGGGGAGGCAAGAATCCCAGGAGCACCCAGAGCACCTTGTGCTGGATGAGACCCAGGTGGGGTTTGGGTATCTCCAAAGAAGGAGACCCCAAAACCTCTCTGGGGAACCCATCCCCGAGCTCTGGCACCCGGAGGCTTCTGATCGCCTCTGGAGCCCTCCTCAGGCCCTCCCCCCGGTACCCCCACATCCCTCAGAAGCCCCCTGAGCACCCCCAGACCCCTCGGAGCACCCCCAGAACCCTCCTTAGGGCTCTCCCCTGCACCCCCACATCCCTTGGGAGCCCTTTGACCACCCCTGAAGCCCTCCGAGTGCCCCCAGACCCCTCTGAACATTCCCAGAGCCCCCGAAGCCCTTCTCAGGGCTCCCCCCATTACCCCCCCTGCCCCTCGGGAGCCCCCTGAGCACCCCCAAACCCCTCTGAGTATCCCCAGAGCCCCCTAATCCCCCCCGTAGGATTCCTCAGGGCTCCCCCTGTTACCCCCCTGTCCCCCAGAAGCCCCCTGGGCACCCCCAAATCCCTCCGAGCATCCCCAGAGGCCCCTGAACACCCCAGGAGCCCCCTAAGCCCCCCTGTAGCCCTCCTCAGGGCTCCCACCGTTATCCCCCCGCCCCTCAGGATCCCCCTGAGCACCCCCAGACCCCTTCGAGCACCCCCGGAGCCCTCTGAGCACCGCTGGAGCCCCCTAAACCCCCATAGCCCCCCCTCAGGGCTCCCCCCGTTACCCCCCCCGTTCCTCAGGAACCCTCTGAGTACTCCCAGACCCCTCCGAGCACCCCCAGACCCCCCCCCCCCTCGCCCCCTCCCCGCCCCTCAGAGCCCGGCCCCGCCCCCATCTCCCCCAGGCGGCCCCCACCTGGCAGCCCCACCTTGGGGCGCAGCAGCACCTCCAGCGTCGCCCTCTCGGGGCTCTCCTTTGAGCCCCGCACCTCCGCGGGGCCGTACAGCCCGGCCAGCACCGAGGTGTCACCTGCGGGAAGGGGGACACAGAGGGGACGGAGCTGCCACCGGGGCCCCAAAAAAAACCCCGGGGAACCCCTCCCCGGAGCCCCACGGACCCTGCACGAAGGCGGCGGAGCCGTCGGGCCGCGAGAGCAGCCCCTGCTCGCAGGAGAACGGCCGCAGGCAGCAGCCGGCCGCCGCCATGGCTGCGCTGCCGGGCTCCATGGCGACGCTTCCGCTTCCGGTTCCGGTTCCGGTTCCGGTTCCCCCCCGGGGACACGCCCCCTGCGTGGCCACGCCCCATCAGTGCCACCGCACGGCGTTAGAAGGAGGCCACGCCCCCTCAGCGGGTGGCCACGCCCCCTCCATAGGCGAGCATAGCCCGAGGTGGTGGCCACGCCCCCTCTGTGGTTCACCACGCCCCCTCAGTGGGTGGCCACGCCCCTCGTCGAGTGACCACGCCCCCTCAATAGATGAGCACTGCCCCGACTGCTGGCCCCGCCCTCTATCTGGCTGGCCACGCCTCCTTCATGGCTGGCCACGCCCCTCGGTGGTTCACCACGCCCCTTCGTGAGTGACCACGCCCCCTCCGTAGGCAAGCATAGCCCTGAGTGGTGACCACGCCCCCTCAGCGGGTAACCACGCCCCCTCCGTAACGGGTACAACCCTGGTCGGTGGCCACGCCCCCTGCGTCCATGACCACGCCCCCTCAGCGAGTGACCACGCCCCCTCAGCAGGCTATCATAGCCCGGGGTGGTGGCCTCGCCCCTTGACGGGTGACCACGCCCCCTGATGGGTGACCACGCCCCCTCATCAGGTGACCACGCCCCCTCCTATAGCCGGTGGTCGTGGCCCCGCCTCCACGTGTGTAGCCACGCCCCTCCGCGCGTGGCCACGCCCCTTCCACAGCACAGTCTACCTCGCGTTGGCCACGCCCCCTCGGCGCCTGACCACGCCCCCTCGGCCAGGCCCCGCCCACCCCCAAGATGGCGGCGGCGCTGCGGGCGCTGCGGGCGCGGCTCCTGCGGGCGGCTCCAGGCGCGGGCCCCGGGCGCGGCCTCGGCACCGCCGTGAGTGGGGGGGGGGGGGGGGGCGGGAGGTGGCCCCAAATCCTGTCCCGGTGTCCCCCCGGCCCCAGACGTTGTCCCCAGGTCCCCCTGTCCCCATACATTGTCCCCATGTCCCCCTGACCCTATATGTTGTCCCCCTGTCCCCATATGTTGTTCCCCTGACCCCATACGTTGTCCCGGTGTCCCCCCGTCCCCATATGTTGCCCCCCTGTCCCGTGTCCCTACATCCCAACCCCGCGTCCCTGTGTCCCCAAACTCCAGCGTCCCATCCCTGTGTCCCCACGGCCCTATATCTGTCCCCAAATCCCACCTCACAGCCCTAAATCCGTCCCTGCATCCCCATATCTGTCCCCAGGGCCCTATATTCATCCCCACATCCCACCCCATGGCCCTATATCCATCCCCACGGCCCTAAATCTGTCCCCATGGCCCTATATCCATCCCCACATCCCAACCTGCAGCCCTGTATTCATCCCCACGGCCCCATATCCACCCTCATGGCCCTATATCCACCCTCATGGCCCTATATCCACCCCCATGGCCCCATATCCGTCCCCACAGCCCCGTATCCGTCCCCATATCCATCCCCACAACCCTATATCTTTCCCCCCCCCCCGGCCCCATAACCCCACGCCCTCCCCGACCATTGGCCACGCAGGGGGGTGTGACGGGGCGGGAGGCACCGGGGCCCTTCGGGGGGGGTTTGGGACATGGTTTTATGACAAGGGGGTGACACGGGGGTCCCGGCACCCCGCAGCGGGGTCCGCGGGCGCAGCAGGAGTTCCCGACCCCGGAGGAGAAGCCGCAGTTCCCCGGGGCCTCGGCCGAATTCGCCGAGCGCCTGGAGTTCATCCAGCCCAACGTCATCTCGGGCATCCCCGTCTACCGCGTGATGGATCGCCAGGGCCACATCCTAAACCCCCACGAGGACCCCCAGGTGAGCCCCCGACCCCAAAAAAGGTTCTCCCGGATCCGTAATGGGGGCAGCCCCAACAGGTGATGGGGTTGGAGGGGGCGCTGAGTGGGGTGGGGAATCCGGAATGTTTGGGGAAGCCTAAATTTTTGGGAAACCCTAAATATTTGGGGAACCCTAAATGTTTGGGGAACCCTAAATATTTGGGGGCACCCCAAACACATGGAGTATCCCAAATATATAGAGGCACCCTAAATTGTGGGGTACCCTAAACAGCAGGGGAACCCCAAACACATGGGGACACCCTAAACACATGGGGTACCCCAAATATGTAGGGGCACCCTAAATGTGTGGGGAACCATAAATGTGTGGGGGCACCCCAAAAACGTGGGGTATCCCAAATATATATAGGGGCACCCTAAATGTGTGGGGGCACCCTAAATATTTGGGGGCACCCCAAACACATGGGGTATCCCAAATATATAGAGGCACCCTAAATTGTGGGGTACCCTAAACAGCAGGGGAACCCCAAACACGTGGGGACACCCTAAACACGTGGGGTACCCCAAATATGTAGGGGCACCCTAAATGTGTGGGGAACCATAAATGTGTGGGGGCACCCCAAAAACGTGGGGTATCCCAAATATATATAGGGGCACCCTAAATGTGTGGGGGCACCCTAAATATTTGGGGCACCCCAAACACATGGGGATGGTGCTGGGGGGCCCTAAACACATGGGGTACCCCAAATATTTGGGGGCACCCTAAACACATGGGGTACCCCCAAATATATGGGGGCACCCCAAACCTGCAACGTTTACATATAGGACACCCCAAACGTGCAATGTTTGTGTGCATGACCCCAAAAATGCAAAGTTCAGGCACACAGCACCCCAAAAATGCCATGTTTGTGTATAGGACACCCCAAAAACGCCACGCCCAGGCACACAGCACCCCAAACATGCAACATTTGGGTATAGGACACCCCAAAAATGCAGGATGTGACCCCAAAAACACAACATCTGGACACACAGCACCCCAAATAAGCAGGATGTGACCCCAAACACGCATGCCCACGCACCCAGCGCCCCCAAAACGCCACCTCATCCTTGCGACACCCCAAAAACGCCCCCCCCCGGCCCCCCCCCAGCTGCCCAAGGAGCTGGTGCTGAAGCTCTACAAGACCATGACGCTGCTCAACACCATGGACCGCATCCTCTACGAGTCCCAGCGGCAGGTAAGGGGGGCAAAAAGGGGTGCTGGGGAGGGAGGAGACCCCAAAAGGACCCCCCCCACACCACTTTTTGCCCCCCCCCAGGGCCGCATCTCCTTCTACATGACCAACTACGGCGAGGAGGGGACGCACGTGGGCAGCGCGGCGGCGCTGGACGACACCGACCTGGTTTTTGGGCAGTACCGGGAGGCCGGTGAGCCCCAAAACAGGCGAAGGGGGGGGTCCTTTGTGGGGTTAACCCCCCCCTAAATCACACCATGCCCCCCCAAAAAGGCGTGCTGATGTATCGGGGCTACCCCTTGGACCTCTTCATGGCGCAGTGCTACGGCAACACCAGCGACCCCGGGAAGGGCCGCCAGATGCCCGTGCACTACGGCTGCCGTGAGCGCCACTTCGTCACCATCTCCTCCCCCCTGGCCACCCAAATTCCACAAGGTGACCCCCCCAGACCACCCCACGCCCCCCTAATTCCCTCCCCGGACCCCTTTAACCCCCTTATTTTCTTCTTTCCCCCCCCCCCTTCCCCTGCAGCCGTGGGGGCCGCCTACGCCATCAAGCGCGCCGACGCCAACCGGGCGGTCATCTGCTATTTTGGGGAGGGGGCGGCCAGCGAGGGGGACGCCCACGCCGGCTTCAATTTCGCCGCCACCCTCGAGTGCCCCATCGTCTTCTTCTGCCGCAACAACGGCTACGCCATCTCCACCCCGACCTCCGAGCAGTACCGCGGCGACGGCATCGGTAAGACCGAGGGATGAAGATGAGACTCGGGGGGGGGGGGGGATTTGGGGGCGCTGTGCCCACCCCGTGCCCGTCCCCGCAGCCGCTCGGGGTCCCGGTTACGGGCTGCTGTCGATCCGGGTGGATGGCAACGACGTTTTCGCCGTCTACAACGCCACCAAGGAGGCGCGGCGGCGCGCCGTGGCGGAGAACCAGCCCTTCCTCATCGAGGCCATGACCTACCGGTGAGCCGCGGCAAGTAAAAACACCGAAATCACCCCCAAAAAAGACCTTTTCTTTAATAATTTTTTCTCTCCACAAAGCATCGGGCACCACAGCACCAGCGACGACAGCTCTGCCTACCGCTCGGTGGACGAGGTGAATTACTGGGACAAGCAGGACCACCCCATCTCCCGCCTGCGCCACCACATGCTGAACCGCGGCTGGTGGGATGACGAGCAGGAAAAAGCCTGGAGAAAAAGCTCCCGGAGAAAGGTGAGCGAGCCGGGAGGCCGGGGGGGGACACGGAGAGCCCCCCCCCGGGTTGATTTTAAGCCCCTCGTGCAGGTGATGGAGGCGTTTGAGCAGGCGGAACGGAAGCCCAAGCCCAGCCCGCAGCAGCACCTCTTCTCCGACGTGTACCGCGAGATGCCCCCCCACCTGCGTAAGCAGAGGGCGGCCCTGGAGCGGCACCTGCAGCACTACGGGGAGCACTACCCCCTGGAGCACTTTGAGAAGTGACCCCCCCGCGGGCACACGGCTTTAGGACCCCCCCACGGCACCCCCAGGTTGAGAACGGGGCGCTGGAGGGGGCTCGGTGGGGGAATAAACGGGGCCGCGCGCCCGGCCTGGCTGCTCGGCGCGTGGTGGAGGAAGGGTTTGGGGGGGGGGGTGTAACCGCCCGGGGGGGGGGTTAAAAAAACACTTTGGAGGTGGTAAAAACCTCCCTGGGGGGGAATAAACCCCTTGGAGGGGGTAATAACCTCCCTGGGGGGGAAATAACCCCCTTAGAGGGGCCAAAAAACTCCCCGGGGGGGGCAATAACCTTCACTGGGGGGGTTCTTAAACCCCTTCAGGGGGATTTAACCGCCTTTGTGAGTGGCTTAACACCATTTTGGGGTGGATTTCACCCCTTTTTGGGGAGGCCTGACCTCCCTGGTGGGCAAAAACCCCCTTGGGGGGTGGAAAAACCTCCCAGGGGAGGGAAATAACCTCCCTGGGGGGGGGGGATTTAACCCCCTTTGGGGGGGCTTAACCCCTTTAGGGGGTATTTAACACCCATTAGGGGGGGCAATAACCCCCCTTGAGAGGGATTTAACCCCTTTTTGGGGTGGCTTAACCCCCTTTGGGGGGGATTTTACTCCCTTTTTAGGAGATTTAACCTCCTGGGGGGGGGCAATAATCTTGGGGGGGGGATTTAACCCCCTCTGTGGGTGGCTTAACCCCCTGTGGGGGCGATTTAACCCCCTTCTGGGGGGGATTTCACCCTCCTGGAGAGGAACTGGGGGCAATTAACTCCTCTTGGAGGGCAATTAAACACCCCGGGGGTTGAAATCAACCCCTGGGGGGGCAGAAATCAACCCCTGGGGGGGGCTAATTCACCCCCAACCCTACCTGGAGGGACGGGAGCAGCGCAGCCCAAGGCACAAACCCCAAACCCTCGGCCGGGGCAGCGCCCGCGGTGCTTTTAATACCCCCGAGGGCCCCCAGCGTCACTGGGGGGGGGTCCACGCGCTCAGGGGGGGCTCCCCTCGCTCGGGGGGGGCCCCCCCATCCATCTCCATCCCCAGCACCTGGCAGCGGGGCAGCATCTCCTCCAGCAGGATGCGAACCAGCCCCGGGCTGGGCACGGCCACGCCGCTCACGTCCAAACGCCGCAGATTCCTGGGGTGGGGGGGGGGGGAGAAAAAGACACAAAAAGTGGGTGCCACGCTTCAAGGGGGGGGGGAAATCTTTTTGGGGGGGGGGTTAGGGGACTCACTGGAGGTGGTGCAGCGTGGCCAGGCCCCTCTCGGTGACACGGGGACAGCGTGCCACCGCCAGCTCCAACAAAGAGCCCTGGAAGACGTGCAGCCGCCCCAGCACCCAGTCGTCCACATGGGGGCACCCACTGAGGTCCAGGTGCTGCAGCTCCCTCAATTGCACTGCGGGGAGGGGGGGACAAAAAACATCCAGGGGGGGTCCCCGAGGTGCTGGGGGGGTTGTAAATTAGAGGGGGGGGCTCACCGAGGTTGTCCAAGCCGTCGTAGGTGAGCTGGGAGCCGCTGAGGTCCACGGCCACCACGGGGACGTCGCGGAGCTGCAGCAGCTCGGGGCGCCAGCGGCCGCGGACCCAAAGGTCCCGGTCCTTAAATCTTTGCGGGGGGGGCACCGTCAGGGTGCGAGGGGGGGGCACAATGATAAAAAAAGGGGGTGGGAACGAAGCAAGGCTCACCTGACCCCCCCGCCGCACGATAAGGTGAAGGCGGCGGCCGCCAGGTTGTCCCCGTAGCGCTCCCGGGTCAGCCCGTAGTACCTGGGGGGGGGCACCAGGGGGGGTTTTTTGGGGGGGATTTGGGGGGTAGCATAAAGGGGGGGCACCCCCACACAGCCCCTCTGGTCACAGGTCATTGTGGGGGGGGAATTAGGCCTCTTTGTTTGCGCCCCCCCTGATTATGGGAGGTGAGGTGGGGACCCCCAGCTTGTCCCCTCTGCACCCCGTAAAATGGGGGGGGCACAAATCAAAACTTTTATTGCCCCCCCCCCAAATTACAGAGGCAGATTCCAGACCTCTAACCTCACGCCATAAAATAGGGGGGGCACAAATCAACCCTTTTATTGTCCCCCCCAAATTACAGGGGCAGATTCCACCCCCCTACCCCCACCCCATAAAGCAGGGGGGGGCAATTCAGCCCCATAAAACATGGGGGGGCCACAAATCAGCCCCATAAAACAGGAGGGGGGCACAACTCAACCCTTTTCCCCCCCCAAAAAGCACAGAGGGACTCCCTTTACCCCCCCCTTCCCGATCTAGGAGCCCCATTTCCACCCCTCCCTCCCCCCCAACTCCCCCCCGAGCCCCCTCCTCACCCCTCCAGCCCCCTCCTCACCCCCCCATTGCCCCCCCCACCCCCTTCTTGCCCCCCCCCGGCCCCCACTCACTCGTTTTTCCTCCTCAGCCGCAGGCGCCGCAGCCGCTGGGCCCAGGCGGCCGTCACCTCCCCCCCCCAGCACCACTGCCCCAGGCTCTGCAGCGCCCCCCAGGCGGAGGCGCCCCGGCACAACGAGGAGGGGGGGGGCACCGGCACCCGGACCCCCCCCCAGCCCCCCAAAATCTGCGGGAGAGAGCGGCGGCGTCAGCAGCCCCGGCCACAAAGCCCTGGACCCCCGCTGAGCCCCCCCCAGCCCCCAGATCTCCCCATTTTACCCCATTTCCCCCCCTCCTGTCCCCCCCCAGTCCCCAAACCCCCCATTTTACCCCCATTCCCTCCCCTTGCCACCCCCCAGCCCCCAAACCCCCCATTTTACCCCATTTCCCCCAACTCCTGTCCCCCCCAGCCCCCAAACCCCCCATTTTATCCCCAATTCCCTCCCCTTATCACCCCCCCAGCCCCCAAAACCCCATTTTACCCCCCCTTGCCACCCCCCCAGCCCCCAAACCCCCCATTTTACCCCCAATTCCCCCCCTTGCCACCCCCCCAGCCCCCAAAACCCCCCATTTTCCCTCATTTTACCCCATTTCTCCCCACCCTTGTCCCCCCTCCACCCCCAAACCCCCCATTTTACCCCGTTTTCCCCCCCTTGCCACCCCCCCAGCCCCCAAATCCCCTATTTTAACCCATTTCCCCCCCCCTTGCCACCCCCCCCAGCCCCTAAACCCCCCATTTTACCCCATTAGGCCCCTGCAGCCCCCCGCCCCCTTTTTTTTCCGCCCTCCCCCGCCCGTTTGAAGAAGAGGCAGCCCCCAGCCACGCGGGGGAGGCGCGTCCCGTTTTAATTAAGCACGAATTAATTAATTAATTAAGCACTAATTAACCGCCCCCCCCCCCCCCCCGCCCCGGGCAGCACCTACCGCCCTCAGCGCCGCCATCTTGTCCGCGGCGGGGGCCCCGCGCACTGCGCATGCGCCGCCTGGCCACGCCCACGCACCCTCATGGCCTCGCCCACACCCCCGTTAGACACGCCCACCAAGCGGAGCGACTCTTGCGCGAAGCCACGCCCCCTGTGTGTGGGGCCTCGCCCCCTCCTCGCTAGGCCACGCCCCCTTGAGGGATCTCCCCCAGGGGAGGGGGAGGGAGTTGGGGGGGGGGGAGATTGGGGGGGTCAGGGGGCAATTGGGGGGGGTTGGGGAGGGAAGGGGTTATGGGGAGGGGGGGGGACACCCAGGGCTCCCTTGGGGGGTGCAGGGGGTCCCCCCCCTCCATGTGGGGGTCCTGGGGGGGGTTGGAGGAGGTTTTTGGGGGGGGTCCTGGGGGGTGTGGGGGGGGCTGGAGGGGTCTGGGGGGGGCCTGGGGGATGTGGGGGGGGCTGGAGGGGGCTGGGGAGGGGTCCTGGGGAATGTGGGGGGGTGGGGGCGCACACAGCAAGGGGGTGGGCACACAGTGGGGGGGGGACACACAACATGGGGGGTCTAGGGAGGAGGGGGGGGGCGGGACCCCTGGGTCCCGTTCCCCCCCTGGGCCCCCCCCAGCCCACTGCGGGGGTCCGGGGGGGTCAACCAGGCCGCCAGGTGGGCTGCGATGCGCTGCGATGGGAACACGGGGGGGGGGGCATCAGTGCTAACCCCCCCCCAATGTGTCCTGTGCCCCCTCCCATGTCTCCCCCCCCCGTCCCTGCTCACCTGGCGGGCGGCCATCAGTGCTGGGGGGTCCCCGGGCCGGGGGGGGGCCATGTCCGCACAGTGCGAGGCCCCCGCAATCAGCACCCCCCGGCGGCCCCCCCCAGCGCTCAGCACGTGCCAGGGGTCCAGGGCGCCTGCAGGGGGGGGTCAATGAGGGGGGGCACCTGGACAGGGCCACCGTGCACCGTGCAAGGCCATTGTGCAACGTGCAAGGCCACCATGCACCGTGCAAGACCTCTGTGCACCTTGCTGCCATGCACCGTGCAAGGTCACTGTGCTGCCGTGCACCATGCACTATGCACGTGCAAGGCCACCGTGCCACCATGCAAGGTGCAAGGCCATGCACTGTGCTGCACCGTGCAGTGCTGTGCTACACCGTGCTGTGCAATGCCGTGCTGTGCCACGATGCACCGTGCTGCGCTGAGTTGTGCTGTGCAATGGTGTGCTGCACTGTGCAACGTCATGCAATGCCATGCTGCACCGTGCCATGCCATGCTGCACTTTGCAATGCCATGCAATGTCGTGCTGCACCATGCAACGCCATGCAATTTTGTTCTGCACTGTGCAATGTTGTACTGCACTGTGCAATGCCATGCTGCACCGTGCAATGCCATGCAAAGTTGTACCACACTGTGCAATGCTGTGCTGTGCCATGCAATGTTGTGCTGCACCATGCCATGCTATGCTGCACAATGCAATGCCATGCAATTTTGTTCTGCACTGTGCAATGTTGTACTGCACCGTGCAATGCCATGCTGCACTGTGCCATGCCATGCCATGCAATGCTGTGCTGCACCATGCAATGCTGTGCTGCACCGTGCCATGCCGTGCTGCACTGTGCAATGCCATGCCATGCCGTGCTGCACCGTGCAATGCCATGCAATGTTGTGCTGCTCCATGCAATGCCGTGCTGCACTGTGCCATGTCGTGCTGCACCATGCAATGCCATGCAATGTTGTACCACACTGTGCAATGCTATGGTGCGCCTTGCAATGTTGTACTGCCCTGTGCAATGCTGTGCTGCACTGTGCAATGCTGTGCTGTGCCATGCAATGCTGTGCTACACCATGCAATGCCATGCAATGCCGTGCTGCTCTGTGCCATGCCGTGCCACGCCGTGCCGCACCATTGACGAAGAGGAGCCGCGGGGCCTGGATGCGTGCGGCCCCGTAGAAGCCGTTGGTGGCAGCGGCAGCCTCCCGCACCCGCGCCGGGGAGATGCCAAAGGCAGCAGCACAGAGGCTGAGCTGCGCCCGCAGCGTCTGGAAGCGGGAGAAGGGGCAAGCAGCATCCTCGCAGCTGGGGTCTGGGGGGGGCCAGGGGGTCACTGGGGGGGGTCCAGGAGCCCCCAACCCCCCTCCCCAGCCCTCCCCGTGCTCACAGAAGCCAAACTCGGTGCAGGTTTGGAAGAGCCAGGGCCGGCTGCCGCCCGCGCTCCCCGGGCCCCGCAGCTCCCGCAGCAGCGCCCGGCGGGAACTGGGGGTGCACGGCTGCCCCCCCCGGCGCAAAAAGGCCTGGGGGGGGGGTTAGGGCACCCCAATGGCACCGTGCTGAGCCGGGCAGCGGGGTGCAATGGGGTGTAAGGGGGTGCAATGGGGTGCAATGGGGTGGAGGGGGATGCATAGGGTGCAATGGGGTGCAGCAGGGTGCAGTAGGGTGCAATGGGGTGCAAGGGATGCAGTGGGGTAGAATGGGGTGCAGGGGGATGCAGGGGGGTGCAGGGGGGTGTAAGGGGGTACAATGGGGTGTAACAGGGTGTAATGGGATGCAATGGGGTGGGGCTTGATTGGGTACGAGGGGTGCAGTGGGGCCCAAGGGGGTGCAATGGGATGCAATGGGATGCAATGGGGTGCAATGGGATGGGGTGCAATTGGGTGCAAGGGGATGCAATGGGGTACAGTGGGGTGTAAGGGGGTATAATGGGGTGCAAGGGGATGCAGGGGGGCACAGTGGGGTGTAAGGGGGTGTCAGGGGGCTTAAGGGGGTGCAGTGGGGTGCAATGGGATGCAATGGGGTGCAATGGGACAGGGTGCAACGGGGTGCAAGGGGGTACAAGGGGGTGCAAGGGGGCACAGTGGGGTGAAGCAGCCCACGAGGGGTGCAGCTGAGCGCACTAGGAAGGCGCCACGGGGCCCGGTGGGATATAGGGGATATAGGGGGGGGGTCCTGCCCTCCCCACCTTGACGACGGCCCCCAGCCTGCGGTAGGGCGAGCCGCGGCGGCCGTCGGTCATGGCACGGCACAGGGAGGCCACCGAGGCGGCGGGCAGGAGCCCGTTGTACTGCACCGTCCCCGCCACCACGTCGGCCACGTTCTCGGCCAGCAGCGCGCGGTCCCCGGGGTCCCGGGGGGGGTGGCAGCAGGACATGGCCCCCGTCACCTCCGCCAGCCGCCGGCCCCGCAGCCGCGCGTCCAGAGCCCCGAAGGCAGCGCTCACCGCCGCCAGGCACTGCGGGGGCACGGGGAAGGGGGGGGGGGTGTCCTGCCTGGGGACGGTGCTGTCCCCAAGTCCTGACCCCTAGTCTTGTCCCCAAATCCTGTCCCCAAGCTCTGTCCCCTAATCTTGCCCCCAAATCCTGTCCCCAAGCTCTGTCCACAAGTCCTGACCCCTAATTTTGTCCCCAACCCTTGTCCCAAAGCCCTGTCCCCAAGTCCTGACCCCTAATCTTGACCCCAAATCCTGTCCCAAAGCCTTGTCCCCAAACCCTGTCCCCTAATCTTGTCCCCAAACCCTGTCCCCAAACCCTGTCCCCAAGCCCTGTCACCAGCCCTTGACCCCTAACCCTTGTTCCTCAACCCTGTCCCCAGTCCTTGTCCCCTAACCCTGTCCCCAAGCCCTGTCCCCAGCCCCTCCAGGACCCACCTCTGGGGACCCCCCCACATCAGGGCTGGAGAGGGCGACAGAGACCACCTGCAGGTGGGCAACAAAGGGTTAATGGGGTCAGGATTGGGGGGGTTGGGGTCAGGATTGGGGGTTTGGGGGTCAGAACACATTGTAGGGTTGAAGTTTGGGGCAGGATTTGGGGTCTTTGGGGTCAGATTTGGGGGCTTGGGGTCAGGATTTGGGGTTTGGGGGTGAGATTTCAGGGCTTGGGATCAGGATTGGGGTCTTTGGGGTCAGGATTTGGGGTTTAGGGTCAGGATTTGGCGTCTTTGGGGTCAGATTTGTGTTTTTGAGGTCAGATTGGTGTCTTTGGGGTCAGATTTTAGGGTTTGGGGTCAGGATTTGGGGTCTTTGGGGTCAGATTTTGGGGTTTGGGTTCAGATTTGGTGTCTTTGGGGTCAGATTTTAGGGTTTGGGGTCAGGATTTGGGGTCTTTGGGGTCAGATTTGTGTTTTTGAGGTCAGATTGGTGTCTTTGGGGTCAGATTTGGGGGCTTGGGGTCAGGATTTGGAGTCTTTGGGGTCAGATTTGGTGTCTTTGGGGTCAGGACTGGGGTCTCACACGATTGTATCCCGCGAAGTCAACCTGAGCCCGGACGGGCGCAGACGACGCCACGGCCGCCGACACCAGGTGGGGAAACTGAGGCAGGGGAAAGCGTTGGGGGGGGGGGGACACACGGGGTGACCCGACCCCCCCGGCGGGGTGGGGGGCACCCACCTTGAGGCGCGCCCAGGCGGCGAGGGCGCCCGCGTAGGACCCCCCAAAAGCCACCCAGGTGTGGTTGGGGCTCAGCCCCCAGGCGCGGGTGACGTGGAGGTGGAAGGAGGCCAGGTCAGCCAGGCTGGGGGGGGGACACAGGGGACACAGGGGGGGCAGAGAGGGGACAGAGAGGGGGCAGAAAGGGGACAGTGAGGGGACAATGAGGGGACAGCAAGGGGATGGAGAGGGGGCACCCAGGGGACACAAAGGGGACAGAGAGGGGACAATGAGGGGACACCAAAGGGACACACAAGGGACAGTGAAGGGACACCCAGGGGTCACCCAGGGGACATGAAGGGGACATGAAAGGGACACCCAGGTCACAGTGAGGGGACACCCAGGGGACACCCAAGATAACACCCAGGGGGCACCCAAGGGATACCCAAGGGACACCCAGGGGACAGCCAGATGACACCCAGGGGACACCCAGGGGACATGAAGGGGACTCCCAGGGGTCATCCAGGGGACTTGAAGGGGTCACCAGGGGTCATCCAGGGGACACCCAAGGGACACCCAGGGGACTTGAAGGGGTCACCCAGGAGACATGAAGGGGACACCCAGGGGACACCCAGATGACACCCAGGGGACACTCAGGGGACACCCAGGGCACAGTGAGGGGACACCCAGGGGTCACCCAAAGGACACCCAGGGGTCACCCAGGGGACATTAAGGGGTGACCTAGGGGACACACCCAGGGGACACCCAGATGACACCCAGGGGGCACCCAAGGGTCACCCAGGGGACACCCAGGGTACTTGAAGGGGACTTGAAGGGGTCACCAAGATGACACCCAGGGGACATGAAGGGGACACCCAGGGCACAGTGAGGGGACACCCAGGGGACACCCAGGGGACACGGCCCCAGCCCCAGCCCCCCGCTCACGCCTGCTGGCTGGAGAGGAAGCGCAGCTCGGCCCCCCCCGGCCCCGCTGGCCCCTGGCTGTCCCCGTAGAAGCGGTGCTCCAGGGCCAGCAGCAGGGCCCCGTGCTGCCGGGCCAGCTCCACCACATGGCCTGGCACCCGCGGGACGGGGACGGGGACGGGGACGGGGACAGGGACATCCTCATCCCCACCCCCACCCCAATCCCACCCTAATCTGACCCCAAATCCCTTCCCATCCCACCTCCATAACCCCCAAATCCAATCCCACCCCAATCCCATCCCAATCCCATCCCCATCCCATCCCCATCCCAATCCCAATCCCAAATCCCAATCCCAAATCCCATGCCATCCCAATCCCATCCCCATCCCATCCCCATCTCAATCCCAAATCCCATCCCCACCCCAATCCCATCCCAATCCAATCCAATCCCATCCCCATCCCATCCCCATCCCAATCCCAAATCCCAATCCCAAATCCCATGCCATCCCAATCCCAAATCCCATCCCCACCCTAATCCCAATTCCCATCCCAAATCCCATCCCATCCCCATCCTCATCCCCATCCCCACCCCAATCCCATCCCATCCCAATCCAATCCCATCCCAAATCCCAATCCCAAATTTGATGCCATTCCAATCCCAAACCCCATCCCCACCTTAATCCCAATCCCATCCCAAATCCCACCCCCACCCCAATCCCATCCCAATCCCAAATCCCATCCCAATCCCCATCTCCATCCCAATCCCAACCCCAACCCCATCCCAATCCCAATCCCAATCCCATCCCATTTCATCCCAATCCCACCCCTTACCCCCCCGCAGCACCAGGGGGCTCAGGGCACTCTCCCCCCCGACCACGAGGAACACGGGGCCAGCCGGGCGATCCCAAAACTCCTCATTGACCCAAAACCTCTGCGGGACATCGGGGGGGGGGGGTCTGGGGGGGGGCACACGAGCCACGTGCCCCCCCCGACCCCCCCCCCCCCGGCCCCATATCCCTACCTGGGTGAGGACGCGGCCCTCCAGGGGGTCGAAGTGGTCGAGGGGCTGCTGCAGGGACCCCCCCACGGGGGTCCCCCCCCCGGCCCCCCCCGGCCCCCGCAGCGCCCGCAGCGCCTGCGCCCGCAGCAGCTCCCGGTTGTGTCCTGGGGGAGAGGGGGCGGCCAGGGTCACCCCCCCCTGGGGTCCCCAAGACCCTCCTTGGGGTCCCAACACCGCCCAGGGGTCCCCAAGACCCTCAATGGGACCCCCCCCAACCCTTCTTGGGGTCCCAACACCCCCCCCAGGGGTCCCCAAGACCCTCATTAGGGTCCCTACAAGCTCCTGGGGGGTCTCAACGCCCCCCTGGGGTCCCCAAGACCCTAATTGGGGTCCCCACAAGCTCCTGGGGGTCTCAGTGCCCTCCTTGGGGTCCCCAACACTCCCCAGGGGTCCCCAAGACCCTCAATGGGACCCTCCCCAACCCTTCTTGGGGTCCCAACATCCCCCCCCTGGGGTCCCCAAGACCCTCATTGGGGTCCCTACAAGCTCCTGGGGGGTCTCAACGCCCTCCTTGGGGTCCTACCCCCCTAAAGGGGCCCCCAGAGCCCTAACTGGGGCCCCCAGAGCCCTAACTGGGCCAGACTGGGGTCCCCCGACCCCCATTGGGGTCCCACGGTGCAAATAGGGACCCCCAAAAACCCCGGACCCCCAACTCACCCGCCTGCGTCTGGGCCACCAGCAGCAGCCAGGGCATGGCGAGCCAGGGGGACAGCATACTGGGAGGCACTGGGAGGCACTGGGAGGCACTGGGAGGCACTGGGCTCCGTTCCCTGCTTTTATGGGCTCCACGGGGTGGGGGGGGACGCGGGGACAGTTTCGGTTTCCCTTGAGTGGGGGGGGGCAGGATGGGGGCTGGGGTGCAGGGGTGGTGCACGCGTGTGTGCAAGGGGCTGTGCAACCGTGAATGTGTGTGCAAGGGGCTGTGCACACCTGTGCAAGTGTGCAAAGGGCTGTGCAACCTTGCATGTGTGTGCAAGGGGATGTGCAACCTTGTAGGTGTGTGCAAGGGGCTGTGCACGCTTGTGCACGTGTGCAAGGGGCTGTGCAACCTCGAATGTGTGTGCAAGGGGCTGTGCACACCTGTGCATGCGTACAAGGGGATGTGCAAGCTTGCATGTGAGTGCAATCAGCTGTGCACCCCCGTGCATGTGTGCAATGGGCCCTGCACCCCTGTGCACGTGTGCAAGGGGCTGTGTGACCTAGAATGTGTGTGCAAAGGGCTGTGCACGCCTTTGCACATGTGCAAGGGGCTGTGCAACGTTGCATGTGCGTGCAAGGGGCTGTGCATGCTTGTGCATATGTGCAATGGGCTCTGCACCCCTGTGCACATGTGCAAGGAGTCGTGTGACCTTGCACACGCGTGCAACAGCCTGTGCACCCCGTGCACGCGTGCAATGCACCGTGCACCCTCACACGCGCGTGCAAGGAGCAGCACACCCCCGGACACGCGTGCAAGGAGCTGTGCCCCCCCCCGTGCACGCGTGCAAGGCGCCCTGCACCAGCGTGCAACCCCCTTGCACACTCCCCCCATGCCTTGCACACTCATCCGTGTGCCCCCCCCAGCCGCGTCCCCACGCCGCGTGGCGTCGGTGCCGGCCTGGACGTGCCCGTCCCCGTGTCCCCGTGTCCCCATCCCCTGGGGGGGGGGGGGGCAGGGTCGTGCACCCCCCCCGCAGTCCCCCTCCCCTTTCCTTATCCCCCTCATTAGGGCCGTTAAACCGGGCTTAACCCTCTTCTCTGCCCCCCCCCCGCGGCTAAACCCGGATTAGGCTCCATCTGCCCGGCTGGCGCCCGGAGAGGTCCTGGGTTAACCTTTGGGGGGGGGGGGCAGGAATTGTGCCCCCCCCCCACATTCACACCCCCCTGGGACCCCCAGCCCGCACCCCTCATTGCGTCAGGGGGGGCCTGAAGCACTGAGCGCCCCCCCCCCAGTCTGTGCATGGCCCCCATGAGTGTTGGGGAGCCCCCCCCCCCCCTTCAAATGCACGGACCCCAAAGTGCACAGCCCCCCCCCCCCCAAAAAAAATAATAATAATAAAATAGGACCCCAAAATGCAAAGGCCCTCAAAGTGCAAAGCCCCCCAGGGTGCAAAAAGCCCCCCCAGGGTGCAAAAAGCCCCCCCAAATGCAAAGACCCCCCCAAATGCGAAGACCCCCAGGGTGCAAGGACCCCCCCCAGGGTGCAAGAAGCCCCCCAAAATGCAAGGAGCCCCCCCCCCTTGAGTGCAAAAAGCCCCCCAAAATGCAAAATCCCTCAAACTGCAAAGCCCCCCCAGGGTGCCAAAAGCCCCCCCATGGCTCAAGGACCCCCCCCCAACCCAAGGGCACCCCCCCGGCCCCCCCCCCGGCCTCCCGCAGCCCGGGCTCAGCGCCCGGCGGATTTGCGGAGCCATTTCGGGGCGGATTTAGGGGTTAAAGGGCAAAGCATTTTTTTTTCCATTCCCCCCCCCCTTATTTTTTTTTTCCATACCAGGCCTGCACGTGGCCGTTAATTACCGCTCCCTAATTAGCGCCGGGGCACCCCCAGGCCCCAAATCCCCCTAATTTGCCCCCAAAAGGAGCCCCCCCCCCAGCTGCTAAAGGGATGGGGAACAAGGAGCAAGCACCTGCAGCCCCCCCTCATTAATGAGCCCCCCCCTCGTTAATGAGCGAGAGGCGGGGGGGGGGGAGCGCCCCCTCCTTTTTTCTTTTTTTTTTTCCATTTTTCCACTTTTTTTTAATTACGATTTCGTTTCTTGAAGCCTTTCCTTTCCTCCTCAGCTCTGCGCAGCCCCCCCGGCGGCTGGGGGGGGGGGGGACACGGGTGCAGCTACGGGGGGGGGGACATGGGGAGAAATGAGGGTGGGGGGCGGCCGCCCAAAGGGTGGGGGGCGCAGCGGGGGATGGGGGCATCCAGAGGGGGCAGGGGGGGGCTCAGCGCTGTGCCGGGCAGCTGGGGCATGGCGGGGGGGCTCCGAGTTGTAAGGGTACTCCGGGTTGTAAGGGTACTCCGGGTTGTAAGGGGGCTCCTTGTTGCAAGGACATCCCGTGCTACGAGGATGCTCCGTGTCGTAAGGATGCTCCTTGTTGTAAGGATGCTCCGTGTTGCAAGGGTGCTCCGAGTTGCAAGGATGTTCCGTGCTATGAGGATGCTCCGAGTTGTAAGGATGCTCCGTGTTGTAAGGATGCTCTGTGCTACAAGGATTCTCCGAGTTGCAAAAGTGCTCTGAGTTTCAGGGGTGCTCCTTGCTGCAAGGATGCTCCTTGTTGCAAGAATACTCCATGTTGTAAGGATGCTCTGTGCTACGAGGATTCTCCGAGTTGCAAAGGTGCTCTGAGTTTCAGGGATACTCCTTGCTACAAGGATGCTCTGAGTTGCAAGGATGCTTGCATGCTGCGGGGATACTCCATGTTGCAAGGATGCTCCTTGTTGTAAGGATACTCCATGTTGCAAGGTTTTTTGATACTCCTAGGATGCTCCGAGTTGCAAGGAGGCTTTGAGTTCCAAGCGGGCTCTGAGCTGCCAAGATACTCCAAGTAGCAGCGATGCTCTTTGTTGCAAGATTTGCTCCATGCTGCAGGGACAGGCCATACTATGAGGACACCCCATGCTCCGAGGATGCTCCGAGTTGTAAGGATGCTCTGTGTTGCAAGGTTGTTCCATGCTGCAAGGATGCTCCATGTTGCAAGGATGCTCCCTGTTGCAAGGCTACTCCCTGTTGCAGGGCTGCTCCTTGTTGCAAGGCTGCTCCTTGTTGCAAGGATACTCCTTGTTGCAAGGATACTCCTTGCCATGGGGAGGGTCCCTAAAGGGCTACTCCGTGTAGGAATTCTCCGTGCCATGGGGCTGCTCCGTGCCACGGGGTCCCTCTTGGCCTTTGGGGTGCTCGGTGCCATGGGGACACCCAAAACCCGGGGGACACCCAAAACCTGGGGGACACCCAAAGCTCGGGGGACACCCAAAACCCGGGGGACACCAAAACCCGGGGGACACCCAAAGCTCGGGGGACACCCAAAGTTTGGGGGATGCTCTCGGCCATGGGGATGGTCCATAACGGGATTTTTCGTGCAGGATTTCTCCGTGCCATGGGGTCGCTCCGTGCCATGGGGTCTCTCCGTGCCATGGGGACACCCTTGGCCATGGGGGCACCCAAAGGCTGGGGGACACCCAAAAGCCATGGGACACCCAAAAAAAAGAGGACACCCAAAGGCTGGGGGACACCCAAAAAAAAGAGGACACCCAAAAACCAGGCGCCACCCCGTGCCACGGCGCTGCTCCGTCCCCAGGGCTCTCCCCGTGCCGCACCCGTGCCCGGGGGCACCCTGGGGCCCCCCTTGGCACCCCCGCGGCGGGGCCGGGCCCCCCCCCCCCCCTCCTCACAAGACCTGGAACTTCCAGGAGCTCTGCTCCTTGTAGTCCAGGCAGTCGGCGGCGTTGAAGTTGAGCTTCCAGGAGCCCGCCTGGTCCTTGTAGTCCAGGCAATCCACGGTGCCAAAACCCAGCCCGGCGGCGCCGTAACCTTGGCCGGCCAAACCGGCGGGCGAGGGGGCGAGGTGGGCGCCCACGGAGGGGGCCCCCAAGGGGCTCAGCGCCGCGCCGGGTGCCCCCAGCTGCGGGTGCATGGGCGAGAGGTAGGAGCTGCAGTCCAGGCCCCCGAAATAAGCGGCGGCGGAGCCGGGGTAGCTTTGCCCGTAGCCCCCCGCTTGGCCGTAGGAAGCGGGGAACGGCGCCGAGCGCGGCAACCCCGGCGCGGCCGCGGTGGCCAAGGGGTCCGGCACGGGCGAGATCGAAGCCGGGCTCCAGATGGAGACGGTGGCGCCGGCGGCGGAGCTGGGGGTGCCGGAGGGGCCGGTGGGTGGGGGGCTGTAGGGTCCGGCCCCCCCGGCGTCGGGGGGCGCCTCGCGGGGCGGCGAGCTCTTCTTCTTGGCGGGCCGAGCCTTGGCCTGGCCGCTGCTCTGCTGCTGCTGCTGCCGGCACTTGGCGCGGCGGTTCTTGAACCACACCTGGGGGGGGGGGGGTTTGGGGGTGTGTGGGGGGGGAAGAGGTGAGGGTGGGGGGCACGGGGTTGTTCCCTTGCATGCCCCCCCCCCCCTCGGTCGTGTGCATGGTATGGTGTGCGCGCCCTTGCAGGACCCCTCTGTGCACACGTGGGTGCAAGCAGAATCCCTCCTTGTGCACACACAGGAGCGTGCAGCACCCCTGTGTCCTTGTGCACACGTGGGTGCAAGCAGGACCCCTCTTTGTGCACACCCAGGAGCGTGCAGGACCCTTCCTTGTGCACACACAGGAGCGTGCAGCACCCCTCCCTCCTTGTGCACACTTGGGTGCATGAAGGACCCCTCTTTGTGCACACCCAGGAGCATGCAGGACCCCTCTTTTTGCACACTCGGGTGCATGCAGGGTCTCTGTGCACCCCCAGGAGCGTGCAGGACCCTTCTGTGTGCACACGTGGGTGCGTGCACAATCCCTCTTTGCGCACACGTGAGTGTGTGCATCACCCCTCCCTCCTTGTGCACACGTGGGTGCAAGCAGAACCCCTCTTTGTGCACACGTGGGTGCAAGCAGGACCCCTCTTTGCACACACACAGGTCCACGCAGGACCCCTCCTCGTGCAAATGCAGCTGCAAGCAGGACCCCTCCTTGTGCACGTGTGCGTGCAAGCAGAACCCTTCCTCGTGCACACAAACGAGCGTGCAGGACCCCTTTTTTTGCACACCCAGGAGCGTGTGGGCCCCCTCCCCAGGCTCACCTGCACGCGGGACTCGGGCAGGTTGATCTTGAGGGCCACCTCCTCGCGCATGAAGATGTCGGGGTAGCGCGTCTTGGCGAAGAGCGCCTCCAGGATGTCCAGCTGCGCCCGCGTGAAGGTGGTGCGCTCCCGGCGCTGCTTCCGCGGCGTGGCTGCAAATGGGGGTGGGGGGGTCAGGGACACCCTGGTGAGCACCCCCATGTCCCCCCCCCAAGCTGCTGCACACCCCCAGCCCCTTCCCACCCAAGGGAAAACACAGGGCCAGGGAGGGGACCCCTCCGTACAAGCACACCATGCAAAACTGCATGCACCCCCCCCCCCCCATGCAACTGCCTTGTGCAAAGCTCCTCGTGCAAAGCTGTGCAACCTCCCGTGCAAACCCTCTGTCCAACATGCTCGTGGAAACCCCTCTGTGCAACACCCTGCATGCAGCCTCCTTGCACAAAACCCCCCTGTGCAACCCCTCTGTGCAAATCCCTGCGTGCAACCCCCCCGTGCAACCTCTCAGTGCAAATCCCTGTGTACAACCCCTCTGTGCAATACCCCCCGGTGCAAATCCCTGCGTGCAACCCCCCCTGTGCAACCCCCTCGTGCAAAACCCTTTGTGCAACCCCTTCATGCAACCCCCCTGTGCAAAACCCCGCGTGCAACCCCCCGTGCAATACCCCTATGCAACCCCTCTGTGCAAAACCCCTCGTGCAACCCTTTTGTGCAACCCCCCATGCAAAACCTTGCATGCAACCCCCCCGAGGAAGCCCCCGCTCACCGGGGTAGCCCACGGCAGAGTGCAGCAGGTCCATGCCCGGCCCGGCCAGGGTGAGCCCGTTGACGGCGTAGTGGGGCTGCTTGATGTAGGACATCATGCTCCGGGTGCTCCGGGTGCTCCGGGTGCTCCGGGGGGGCTCCCTCGCGCCGAGCCCGGGCGCTGCCGAGGCAAGCTGGGGCCAGCTGCCGGGGGGGGGGGACACACGGGGTCACGCGTGGCACGGGGCAGGGTTGCAGGGCACGAGGCAAGGTAGCACGGCACGAGATTGCAGGGCACGGGGCAGGATTGCACGGTGCAGCACGGCATGGAGCAAGGTAGCACGGCACGAGGTTGCACAGCACAGTGCAGAATTGCACGGTGCAACATGGCATGGTGCAAGGTAGCACAGCATGGGGCAGGATTGCATGGCACAACATTGCATGGCAGGGTGCAGAATTGCAGAGTGCAAGGTAGCACAGCACGGGGCAGGATTGCACAGCACAGGGTCAGAATTGCATGGTGCAAAATGGCACGGTGCAAGGTAGCATGGCACAAGGTTGCAGGGCACGGGGCAGGATTGCATGGTGCAGCATGGCATGGGGAAAGGTACCACAGCAGGGTGCAAGGTAGCATGGCACAGGGCAGGATTGCACGGCACAGGGTCAGAATTGCATGGTGCAAAATGGCACGGTGCAAGGTTGCATGGCACGAGGTTGCACAGCACAGTGCAGAATTGCACGGTGCAACATGGCATGGTGCAAGGTAGCACGGCACAGGGCAGGATTGTAGGGCATGGTGCAGGATTGCATGGCAGGGTGCAGGATTGCACGGTGCAGGATTGCAGGGCACAGGGCAAGGTAGCACGGCACGAGATTGCACAGCACAGGGCAGGATTGCACGGTGCAGCACGACACAATGCAAGGTAGCACGGCACGGTGCACGATTGCACAGCCCCAAATTGCACGGCACGGTGCAAAATTGCACGGTGCAGGGTTGCATTGCACGGTGCTGCAGCAGGGGGACAAGGACCCTCGGGGGGGGAGGGACAGGGATTTTTTTTGGGGGGGGGACAGGGACCCTTTGAGGGGGGGACAGGGACCTTCTCCTAGGGACAGCAGGGCCGCGCCACCTGCCCTTGCACCGCTGCTCCCTCCCAAAATTGCCCCCTCCCCAAATTGCCCCCTCCCCAAAGTACCCCCCCCACCACGATGTGCCCCCCTCCCCAAGCAGCCCCCACCCCAAAGACACCCCAACCCCAAAGTCCTCCCCACCCTAAGGTCCCCCCCACCCCAAATTGCCCCCACCCAAGGTCCCCCCCACCTCATGTTACCCCCACCCCAAGGTCCCCCCCACCCCAAATTGCCCCCCCCACCCCAAATTGCCCCCCACCCACCTGCAGCGGGGGCCCTGCTGGCGGCGGGGAAGGCGTCCCCGCGCCGGGGGGAGCCTTAAATAGGGCCGACACCGCCCCCCCCCCACCCCCCCAGCCCCCCCCCACCCCGCCACTAATCCCCGGGGGGGTGACATTGCCCCCCCCCCCCAGCTAATCCCCCGCTGCCGGCAATTAACGCGGGGGGGGCACCCTGCACGCCCCCCCCCCCCCCATATAGGGTGGGGGTTTTGGGGTGTGCTCACCCCAAAATTAGTTAATTAGTGCTGGTTAATTAATTATCCTGGGGGGGGGGAGGATTTTATCGGGTGGGGGGGTTATAAGGATCCCCCCCCACGCTAATTACGCCCCGCTGCCCGCTCGGTAGGGCTAACGAAGGGGCTGGCGGTTTTGGGGTCAATCCTGCGGGATTTGGGAAAGGGGCCCCGGGGGGGCCCATGGGGGCTGGGGGGGGGGTTATGGGGAGGGGGGGGGACCCAAAATGTGCCCCCCCCCCCTCTGGGAGGGGTTAATCCCAGGGACAGCTGCGGTGTCTGAGCCGGGGACACGCGGGGACAGCCGGGACCCCCGGGGGGGGGCAGCGTTTGGGGGGGGTCCTGAGAGCAGCACGGGGGGGGGGGCGTTGTGGGACCCCCCCAGGGGCTTTGCTCAGCCCCAAGTCCCAGTGAACCCCCCCAAATCCCAGTATAACCCCCCCAGATCCCAGTATAACCCCCCCAAACCCCAGTATAACCCCCCCAAATCCCAATGAACCCCCCCAAAGTGGTGTGCCCCCCCCAAAATCCCAGTATAACTCCCCCAAACCCCAGTACAACCCCCCCAAATCCCATTATACCCCCCCAAACCCCAGTATAACCCCCCCAAAATCCCAGTACAACCCCCCCAAAATCCCAGTACAACCCCCCCAATCCCAGTATAGCCCCCCCAAATCCCATTATACCCCCCAAACCCCAGTATAACCCCCCCAAAATCCCAGTACAACACCCCCCAATCCCAGTATAACCCCCCCAAACCCCAGTATAACCCCTCCAATCCAGTATAACCCCCCCAAACCCCAGTATAACCCCCCCAATCCCAGTATAACCCCCCCAAACCCCAGTATAACCCCAGATCCCAGTATAGCCCCCCCAGATCCCAGTATAACCCCCCCAAACCCCATCGCAGCCCCCCCCCAGCCCCCACTGTGCCCCCCCCCCAGCCCAGCGGGCAGCAGCCGGGGGGGTTGGGGGGGGGGCTGATTAGTTTGTTTTTCAGACGCGCGGATTTGGGGCTGATTAACCCTAATCCTTCACCGGGGGGGGGGGCACGGGCGGCGCAGATGGGGGCGGGGGCCGCCCGGGCCCCCCCCCTCCCCCCTTCCCACCTGGGCACCCCAAAAATTGGGGGGTTTTGGGGTCTCCGTGCTCAGCCCCGGGGCTGGATGAACCCCGGGGGGGGGGGGGGTTGGGATGGCGTGGGGGGGGCCCGAATTTATTAATTTTTTTTGGGGGGGGGCTCCCAAATTGGCTGAGGTGTCACCAAAAAGCCGGCGTCCCAAAACCCGCAGCTTTCACCCCAAATTTTGGGGGCTCCGACTCAGTGGGTGAAGCCCCCCAGACCCCCCCCCGGTGTCCAAACCCCTCCCCCAGGTCCCCCCCCCGGGCTATTTTGGAACCTTTAAGACTTGAATCCTGCCCCGGCAGAGGCCGAACCCCAAAAAGCCTGATTACACCCCAAAAATTCGGGGGGGGGGGGGGGACACACAGGTCCCTTTGCCAGCACCTTGTAACCAAATCACCTTCTTGGGGTCCTTGGGGGGCACCCCAAAATTGGGGGGGGGCTGCGGGGGGGGGCAGCTGTGCCCTGGGGGGGGTCAGGATCAATTATTTTTAGGAAAAACCCCAATTAAGTCAATTTAGGCACAAATATTGATAAAAAAACATGCATTTTTAACGATTTTTTTAAGGTTTTTGAAGTTTTTAAGCAGCGAACCCCAAAATTTCTGTTAAAGACGTGCCCCCCCCGGGGTTTTTTTTAGGGGGGGGCAACGTCCCCAGGTGCCACCCGGCCCCGTAATCCCCGCTTAGGGTGACTAACGCGGGGCCACCCGCTAAAATTAACGCCGGGGTGTCAGCAGCAATCACGTCAGCGCCCCCCCCCAGGGGGGGTAAATCCGCCCCAAACCCCCCCCCCGAAAAGGGAAAGGGACAAAAAAATAAAGAAATTGGCAAAAAGGGACCCAAAACTCCCCGTTTTTTGGGGTTTTGGCAAGGAAAGAAAAAAGGCTGGGTTAATATTTAGGGGTTTTTTATTCATTCCGTCAGCCCCGCGGGGGGGGGAGATGGGGACGCAGGTTTGGGGGCGTGGGGGGGGACGTGGGGGGGGGGGGATCGTGGCCCCCCCCTCGGGGCACGAACACGAAATCCCGGAGCTCCCCTCTCCACGCCCACACCCCCCCCCCCCCGTGATTTTTTTTTTTTTCGTGTACAAAACCGGGTTCTTTCAAAAAATATCCCACCCCCCCCCCCCCAAAAAAAAAAAAAAAAAAAAATTACCTATTTTTTCGCAGCTCGGAAAGGAAAAAAAAAAGTGTACAAAAAAAAAGGAAAACAACCCCAAAAAAACACCAAGTTTTTGTTTGTGTGTGTGTGTGTGGCTCGGGTTCTGCCTGCGGGAGAGCTCCGAGCGGGGATTTTTTTTTTTTTTGCCATGGGGGGGGCAAAAAAAGCCCCAGAAGCCCCCTGGGACCCCCCCACCCACCCTGAGGACCCCCCCCCGGGGGGGTGCTAAGCCCGCTCGCCGCGGATGCGCCGCGCCAGCTGGATGTCCTTGGGCATGATGGTGACCCTCTTGGCGTGGATGGCGCAGAGGTTGGTGTCCTCGAACAGCCCCACCAGGTACGCCTCGCTGGCCTCCTGCAGGGGGGGGGGGGAAATAATTAAAAAAGGGGGGGTTAATTAGGGTGGGGGGCACCCAGAGGGGGTGATGAAGGGGGTTGGGGGTTTTTGGGGGGGAAAAGGGGGTGGATGGGGGCGTTGGTGTCCTCGAACAGCCCCACCAGGTACGCCTCGCTGGCCTCCTGCCGGGGGGGGGGCAAAAATAATTAAAAAAGGGGGGGTTAATTAGGGTATGGGGCACCCAGAGGGGTGATGAAGGGGGTTTGGGGGGGGTTGGGGGGGAAAAGGGGGTGGATGACAGGGGGTTGGGGAGGATATCGCCGCGATATCGCCCTGATATCACCACGATATCGCCCTGATATCACCCCGATATCGCAATATCACCCTGATATCGCCCCGATATCGCCCCGACATCCCTCCAATATCGCCCCAACATCACTCCAATATCACCCCCACACCGCCCTGATATTTTCACCCCGGTAATCACCCCGATATCGCCCCGACATCGCCCCCTATCGCCCCGCCCCTATCGCGACAGCGCCCACCTGCAGCGCGCCGATGGCGGCGCTCTGGAAGCGCAGGTCGGTCTTGAAGTCCTGCGCGATCTCGCGCACCAGGCGCTGGAAGGGCAGCTTGCGGATCAGCAGCTCCGTCGACTTCTGGTACCGCCGGATCTCCCGCAGCGCCACGGTGCCCGGCCTGCACGGCGAAACCGGAGCCACACCGGAGTCACACCGGATTCGCACCCCAGTCGCACCGGAGTCACGCCAGACTCACGATGGATTCACACTAGACTCACGCTGGAATCATATCCCAGGCATACCAGATTCACACTGGAGTCACACCTGATTTGCACTGGAGTCACACTGGATTCGCACCAGAGTCACACCATATTCAGATCGGATTCACACTGGAGTTACACCAGACTCACACCGGATTCACATCCCAGGCATACCAGATTCACACCAGAGTGACACCTGATTTGCACACGATTTGGACCGGAGTCACACCAGAATCATACTGAATTCACACCGGAGGTTCTGTTTATATGGGAAAACCGGAGTCACACTGGATCCACACCGGATTCACACCAGATTTGCATCGGAGTCACACAAGATTCACGCCAGAGTCACACCGAAGTCACACCAGAGGTTCTGTTTACACGGGAAAACCGCATTCACACCGGATTCACACCGGATTCACACCGGATTCACACAAGAGGCTCTGTTTACACCGGAAAACCGCAGTCACACCGGATCCAGACCCACCCACTGGAGGCCGCAGTGGGCTCCTGGGGGTGCGATTTGTGGTGTTTTTGTGGTGTTTTCGGGGTGTTTTGTGCGGTTTTTGGGCGTTACCTATAGCGGTGGGGCTTCTTGACGCCCCCCGTGGACGGGGCGCTCTTCCGGGCCGCCTTGGTGGCCAGCTGCTTGCGCGGCGCCTTGCCGCCCGTGGACTTGCGGGCCGTCTGCTTGGTGCGGGCCATGCCGGGAGCTCGCTAGGGGCTGCTGGGGACGAGAAGGCGCCGGTGGGCCCCGGGGAACGGCCCCGGGAGCGGCCCCGCCGCCGCCAGCGCCCCGCCGCCATGTCTACCCCGGCCTCCCCGTCAGCCCGGCACTACAACCCCCAGAAGCCCCCGCGCCGCGGCGCCGCGCCCCGATTGGCCGCGCGGAGCCACGTGCCTCCCACCCAGCCCTTTCCTGATTGGCCGCCGCCGCGAGGCCAATCGGTTCGCAAACCGCCCGCAGCGCGGCCGCACCGCCCACTCCCCGCTCTGACGGACGCGCCTCGCAGCCAATCCCCTCGCGGCTCGCCGCGGGGCCCGGCGGCCAATCAGCTCGCCCGCCGCCCGCCGCCAATCAGCGGGCGGCCACACACGGAAGGCGGGACTTGGGGGCAGCGTCTCCTCAGGCGACCTCGGCGCCGAGCCGCCCCCCCCGGCCGCCGCCGCCCCCCCCCTCGCCGCCGCCACCGGGAACCGGCCCCGGCGCCGCTCCCCCGCCGCCTTTACCTACGTGCGTGGCTGGCGGCGGCCGCTGGAGCCGTTGGGAGTCCCGCGGCGGCGCTGGGGCTGCGCTCGCTCCCTTCCCGCCTTTCCCGCCAGCCCTGACAGAAAATGGCGGGCTCCCGGCGGGGCTCCTTACCCGGCATGCACCGCGCCGGGGGGGGGGGGGGAAGGAGGAGGGGGGAGGGAGGTCGGCTGAGGTGATGGCGGCCCGGCGCCATCTTGTGACCCGCCGCGGGGCTGCCCCGGGGCCGCTCCGAGCACTCCCGGTGCCTCTCCCCGGTGTTAAAACCGGCGTGAAACGGCCTCAGGGCTCGGTGGGAAGCCCGGGGCAGGGCCACGGAGGGTTGACAGGGGTCGGTGGCCCTCCCAGGGGCTGCCTCCAGGCATGGCGCCGCCGCCTCTCTCCCCACCCAAGGGGATTGCGTGTGCTGTGAATGTGGCTCCCACACCCACCTCTCCCACGACACCATAAATTTTTTCCCAAACATGTCGAAACCGCACCGATTTTCAGTGCCCTGCGGCCAGCCACGTCACCCCCATGAGTCACCTCCGCAGCAGGAGGTGGGCAAAGGGAGCGCCGGGGCCCTCCGCCCCCTAAATCCACCCCAAAATCGCTCTTTTTCCACACACATTAACATTTTGTTTTTCCATACACCTTTTCCTAACACATTAACATTTAACAACATCAGTTCTGCTCCCCATCACTACCTCAGTGAGGGTTGGCACTGGGTACAACAAACCACAAGGGCTCACGTTGATGGTGGCTAACACAGAGGATCATTAATCCTTATTTTTAATTTCCCTGCCCCATTCTGCAGAGAGAAGCCCAGCACAAGAGCTGTCCAGCCTCCTGCTCCTCCACAGCTCCAAAAACTTCAAGCAAAATCATGGGAAAAAGCAGGAGGACGAGACATTAACACATAAATCTGCGCCTGCCTCCTCGCTGTTGTCACCAGAGGGCACGCGTCCACCACAGAGAAGCCCGAGTACAACTGCAACACAGAGAGATTGCCCAATTTTCTTTTTTTTGTTTGTGTTTTTTTTTTTTTTTTTTAGGTGTAAATGCAGCCCTTTGAGTGGAGAAGATCCCGAAGCAGATCCCCGTTTCCAAAGCGGTGACAAATTCACAAATTTCCCCCCCGCTTCCAGGCTCCGCCGCGGTTCTGCTGCCTGGAGAGCCGCCAAACCCCGAGCCCAAACCCCAGCGACCGCAAAACCCAGCTCAAAGTTTCCACACTTTTTTTTTTTATTGAGAAACGTCCCCAAACGGCGGCACACTTACAGAAGGCAACTGAGGCGGCACGGCAGAAGCTCTCCGCCGAGCTGCTGTTGGGCAGAGAGGAAAAAAAAAGTTAAATTCGTGTTATTTCAGGCAAGCCCTGAGAATTGCGTGTCTCATACCTCATTAAACCCAAGCCAGGAGCGCTGCCCAACAAATAAATCTTGAATGTTGAGCCTGATTTCCTTGTGTTTCAGCCCGGCAGAAGCTTTCTGTGCGATTTAGGGGTGCGTATGAAGGCGGAATCGCTCGCCCCAGCACGCTGCCGGTGAGAGCGACCGCCTCACAAAACCAGCGGGGAGGAAAAAAAAAAAACCCAAACCCGAGGAATCCGAATAATAAAAAGAATAAAATTAAAGAAGCTGGGGTGCGAAGCTCGACGGCCGTCCGCCTCCCTCCGGCCGGCATCCTGCGCAAAGGGTCTGGAAACCGCCCGGTGTCCGCGGACGTTTCGGCGGCTCCCGTCATGGAGCGCTCGGCCGGCCCGAGCGAGGCAGACGCTCGTGGAGCTTTTTTTTGGGGGACAAAAGGGGTCAGTGGGGCTCCGGCACGGCCCCCCCACGCCGGCCCCGAGCCGAAATTACCTTCGTTAGGGCCGGTGGGGCGTCCGCCGGCGGTTATGGCAGGGAGGCCTTGATGGCGGCTACGATCTTCTGCAGCTTGGCATCGCTATCCACAAAGCCGTTGCCGTTCTGGGGGGGGAAAGACACGTGGGAGGGTGTCCCGAGGGGAAATTTGGGGGTTTAGGGGGGGGGCTGAGGGGAAACAATGGGTTTTGGGGGTGTCCTGAGGGGGAATGGTGGGGTTTGGGGGTGCCCAGAGGGGAAACAATGAGGTTTGGGGGTTACCCAAGGGGGAACAAGAGGGTTTGGGGGTGACCCAAGGGGAAATGGAGGGTTTTGGGGATGCCCTGAGGGGGAACAGTGGGGTTTGGGGGTGACCCAAAGGGAAATGGTGAGGTTTGGGGGTGTCCAGAGGGGGAACAGTGGGGTTTGGGGATGCTCGGAGGGGGAATAATGGGGTTTGGGGGTGTCTGGAGGGGGAATGGTGGGTTTTGGGGGTGCCCCGAGGGGAAACAATGGGTTTTTTGGGGGGCAGAGGGGGAATGGTGGGGTTTGGGGGTGATCCGAGGGGGAACAAGAGGGTTTGAGGGTGACCCGAGGGGAAATGGTGGGGTTTGGGGGGGGCCCAGAGGGAAACAATGGGGTTTGGGGTTGATCCTAGGGGAAACAATGGGATTTGGGGGTGCACCGAGGGGGAACAATGGGTTTTGGGGGTGCCCGGAGGTAAAACGGCAGGTTTAAGGCCATCTGGATAGAAAACAGCGTGTTTTGGGGGCGCTTGGATAGAAAACAGCTCTTTTTCTATTTTTTAAGGGTGCCGGGAAGGAAAGTGGGCCATTTTGGGGGGGTCAAGCAGAAAACGACAAATTTAGGGGTGCCATTCAGCGTGTCGGAGCCCTCTCCTCCCCCCCCCAAAAAAAAAACATTACATAAATCCCCTCAGGACGAAAAATAAACGAAGAAACCCCCCCAAAACCCCCCTTGTGGAGCCCAGGGGGGGGGTCTCGGTGTCCCCCCCCCCCCAAACCATCGTTGCCCCCGCACCTTCTTGGAGTGCACCAGGCGGCCGCCCACCGTCACCTCGAACCATCCCGTCACCTCCGGCGTCCCCTGGCCGCTCTACGGGGTGGGGGGGGGTCCTAAGAGGGTCTGGGGGGGGTCACTGGGTGCGTGGACCCCCCCCCAAAATTAAAAAACCCCCCAACTCACCACGTCCAGCATGCCGGGGAAGCGCCCCTCCAGCTCCTTCCTCAGCCGCTCGTACTGCGAAGCCAAAGCGGGGCCGTCACCCCCCGCGGGCGGGTGTTGGTTTTTTTTGGGGGAAAAAAGGGGGAAATCGGCTCACCTTGGGTCTGTAGCCTCAGGCCCCGCTGCGAGGGAGAGAGGGGGGTGTTGGGGTGAGGCGGGGGGGGCTCAGCACCCCGTTGAGCCCCCCGCTTTGAAGGGGTCTTACCAGTAGAGCACGGAGACGCGCAGCGGCATGGCGGCGGGTGCAGTGGGTGCAGTGGATGCAGTGAACGCAGTGAACGCAGTGAACGCAGTGGATGCAGTGGATGCAGTGGATGCAGTGGATGCAGTGCTCGCAGTACTCGCAGCGGCCCCAGTAGCACCAGTGGCACCAGTAGGAGCCCTGGCACCGCTGCGGTGACGATGGTGACGGCGGCGGCTGCGCGCCGGGGCCCAGCACCGCCCTCCCCTGCGCTGCAGCTCCACGCTGTTGGGGTGAAAAACGGCGAAAACGGGCAAAACGGTTAATGGAAGGGGGGTGGGCGGGGTGGGGGGGTGCACAGACCCCTTCCAAGCACACCCTGAGGGAGGGGGGTGCCGGGGGGGGGGTTGTAGGCCGGGGGGGGGGCCGTTCACATAGTAACGAGTTACATTTGCATATTAATGAGGTTAATTTACATATTAATGGGCTTCGAATCCATTATAATGAGCTTCGGTTGCAGCCCAATGAGCTGCACCAGCGGGGGGGGGGGGTGGGAGGGGGGGGGGGTCTTCCCCCTGGCCGCTTCACACCAGTCCTCCCAGTGCAGCCCTCCCAGTTCACCCAGTTTGTGGCACCAGTGCACCCAGTTCACAGCACCAGCACAACCAGTTCACAGCACCAGTGCACCCAGTGCATCTCCCAGTGCACCCAGTGCATTCCCCAGTATAGCAGTGCACCCAGTTCACAGCACCAGTGCACCCAGTGCATCTCCCAGTGCACCCAGTTCACAGCACCAGTACACCCAGTGCACCCAGTCTGCAGTACCCAGTGCACCCAGTACATTACACCAGTGCACCCAGTGCTCCCAGCTCTCAGCACCAGTGTTCCCAGTGTCCCCAGCTCACAGCACCAGTGCACCCCCAGTGCTCCCAGTGCTCCCAGCTCGCAGCACCAGTACTCTCAGTGCACCCAAGGCAACCCCAGTGCATCCAGTCTGCAGTACCAGTGCTCCCAGTGCTCCCAGTCTGCAACACCAGTGCTCCCAATGCTCCCGGTGCATTAAACCAGTGCTCCCAGTGCACCCAAGGCACCTCCCAGTGCACCCAGCTTGCAGCACCAGTGCTCCCAGTGCACCCAGTATATTACACCAGTTCTCCCAGTGCTCCCAGTGCACCCAGCTCCCAGCACCGGTGCTTCCAGTGCTCCCAGTACACCCAGCTTGCAGCACCAGTTCTCCCAGTGCTCCCAGTCTGCAGCACCAGTGCTCCCAGTTCGCATCACCAGTGCTCCCAGTGCACCCAGTGCATCACACCGGTGCACCCAATGCTCCCAGCTTCCAGCACCAGTGCTCCCAGTACACATCAACAGTGCTCCCAGTGCATCACACCGGCGCTCCCAGTGCTCCCAGCTCACCCCCCCAGTGCTCCCAGTGCTCCCAGCTGCCATCACCAACGCACCTCCCCCTTCCCTCCCTTCCCCCCCCCGCCCCCCCCCGGTACCGGCGGCTCTGCGGGGCCGCGCTGGGCGCTCCCGGGCGGCGGCGGCGGCGGCGGGGGGGGGGGGCCCGGTGGGGGTCGGGGGGGGGGGGGGAGGTTTTTTGATTTTTTTTGGGGGGGGGGGCCCAGCCCGGAGCCCCCCGCTCCCAGCGCGATGGGCGAATGGACCATCCTGGAGCGGCTGCTGGAGGCGGCGGTGCAGCAGCACTCCACCATGATCGGCAGGTGAGAGACCCCCCCCCCGGATCGGGACCCCCCCCCGGATCGGGACCCCCCCCCCGGATCGGGGGACCCCCCCCCCGGATTAAAATCCCCCAGGCTGGGACAAGGACACCCCCCCCGGATTGAGGCTCCTGCCCTAAAACCGGCCCCCCCCCCCCCTCCAAACTGGGCCCCCTCCCCCGGATCGGGAGCCTCAACCTGGGACTGGGACCCCCCCCTCAAGGATCTGGACCCCCCCAAAGGGCTGGGACCGCCCCCCCAAGGACCGGGAACCCCACCCTGGAACTGGGACCCCCACCCTGGAACTGGGACCCCCCCCAAAGGGCTGGGAACCCCCCCAAAGGAATGGGACCCCCCCAAAGGACTGGGACCCCCCCCCTCTTTGAACAGGGACCCCCTCCCCCGGATCGGAACCCCCATCCCCTTTGGACTGCCCCCCCCCTCCCCGCAAGGGTGCACAGGGTGACGCGGGGACAGGGGACAGCACCCAGGGGTGCTGGGGGGGGGACATGGGAGGGGGTAGGGCTGGGGGGGACCCCGGAGACTGGGGGGGGGAGCAGAGGGTGGGTACGAGGTGGGGGGAGGGCACACGGGTGGGGGTGGCACACGTGTTCCCGTGGCACACACGTGTGTGGGTGGCACATGCGTGTGTGGGTGGCACACACGTGTGTGTCCTGGTGGAACACGCGTGTCCCAGTGGCACACACATGTCCTGGTGGAACACGCGTGTCCCGGTGGCACACACATGTCTGGGTGGCACATACATGTCCTGGCACATGTGCCTGGGTGGGACACCCACATCCTAGTGGCACACACACATGTCCCAGTGGCGCAGGCATGTCTGGGTGGCACACACGTGTATCCTAGTGGCACACACATGTCCCAGTGGCACATACATGTCCCAGTGGCACACACATGTCCTAGTGGCACACGCACATGCATGTCACACACACACATCCCTGTGGCACACACATGTCCTGGTGGTGCACACATGTCCAGGTGACACACACGTGTCCTGGTGGCGCACACATGTTCCAGTGCCACATACATGTCTGGGTGGTGCATACATGTCCTAGTGGCACACACATGTCACACACACATCCCTGTGGCACACACATGTATATCCTAGTGGCACACATGTCCAGGTGGCACATACATGTCCGGGTAGCACACACATGTCTGGATGGCACACACGTGTATCCTAGTAGCACACACGTGTCCTGGTGGCACACACATGTATATCCTAGTAGCACACACGTGTCCAGGTGGCACATACATGTCCAGGTGGCACACACATGTCCAGGTGGCACACACGTGTTGTGGTGGCATACACGTGTATCCTAGTAGCACACATGTCCAGGTGGCACATACATGTCCAGGTGGCACACACGTGTCCAGGTGGCACACACGTGTCCGGGTGGCACACAGGTGTACCCTAGTAGCACACACGTGTCCAGGTGGCACATACATGTCCGGGTGGCACACACATGTCTGGGTGGCACACACATATCTGGATGGCACACACGTGTATCCTAGTAGCACACACATGTCCTGGTGGCACACACATGTCCAGGAGGCACATACATGTCCGGGTGGCACACACATGTCCCCGCGTGCCCCCCCCCCCTCTCCCCGTGCTCTCCGCCCCCCGGGCAGGATCCTGCTGACGGTGGTGGTGATCTTCCGCATCCTGATCGTGGCCATCGTGGGCGAGACGGTGTACGAGGACGAGCAGACCATGTTCACGTGCAACACGCTGCAGCCCGGCTGCAACCAGGCCTGCTACGACCAGGCCTTCCCCATCTCCCACATCCGCTACTGGGTCTTCCAAATCATCCTGGTCTGCACCCCCAGCCTCTGCTTCATCACCTACTCCGTGCACCAGGCCGCCAAGCAGCGCGAGCGCCGCTGCTCCTTCCTCCACCCGCTCCTCGACCGCGACCCCCGGGGGGCCGCGCGCCGCCCCCCGAAGCCCCCCGAGAAAGAGGAGGCCCCGCGGGGCTCCAAGGCGCGGCGGCAGGAGGGGATCTCGCGCTTCTACGTCATCCAGGTGGTGTTCCGCAACGCCCTGGAGATCGGTTTTTTGGCCGGGCAGTATTTTTTGTACGGTTTCCGCGTGCCGGCCATCTTCGAGTGCGGCCGCTACCCCTGCGTGAAGGAGGTGGAGTGCTACGTCTCGCGGCCCACTGAGAAGACCGTCTTCCTCGCCTTCATGTTCGCCGTCAGCGGGGTCTGCGTCCTGCTCAACCTGGCCGAGCTCAACCATTTGGGGTGGCGCAAGGTGCGGGCGGCCGTCAGGGGGGCCCGGGCGCGACGCAAATCCCTGGGGGAGCCTCGAAAAAAGGAGGCGGCGGCGGCGGCGGCAACGGCGGATGCGCCCCCGGCCCCTCCGGTGCCAGCCCTGGGACGGACGCAGTCCAGCGAGTCGGCCTACGTCTGAGAGGGACCCCCCCCCAAAAAAAAAAAAGGATTTTGGGGGTGCTGCAAGGGCGGGCGGGATCCTGCTCCTTGCCCCCCAGCTGGATTTGGGGGGTTTTGGAGGCCGCTTCCTTGCCCGACCCCAAAATTTTGGGGATTCAGCAGCCTCTTCCTTCGCCCCCCACCAGGATTTGGGGGTTTCGACAGACTCCTCGTTGCCCCCCAGCAGGATTTTGGGGTTTTGGAGGCTGCTTCCTTGCCCGACCCCAAAATTTTGGGGGTTCAGCAGCCTCTTCCTTTGCCCCCCACCAGGATTTGGGGGTTTCGACAGACTCCTCGTTGCCCCCCAGCAGGATTTGGGGGTTTTGGAGGTCTCCTCCTTGCCCAACCCCAAAAATTTTGGGGGTTCAGCAGCCTCTTCCACCCCCCCCCACCAAGATTTGGGGGTTTCGACAGACTCCTCATTGCCCCCCAGCAGGATTTTGGGGTTTTGGAGGCCTCCTCCTTGCCCAAACGCCAAAATTTTGGGGATTCAGCAGCCTTCTTCCTTCACCCCCCACCAGGATTTTGGGGTTTCGACAGCCTCCTCCTTCCCCCCCCCCCCAAATTTGGGGATGTCGGCGGCCTCCTCCTTCCCCCTCACCCATGGATTTGGGGGTTTTGGAGGTCTCCTCCTCCCCCCCCCCAAATTTGGGGGTGTCAGCAGCCTCCTCCTCGCCCCCAACACAAGGATTTGGGGGTTTCGGCAGCCTCCTGCCAGCATGGTGCAAGCAGGGAGTGGGGGGGACCCACAACCTGCGCTCTTGGGGGGGTAAATTTAATTTTGGGGGGAGGAATTTTGGGGTTAGGGGGGGAATTTGGAGTCTGGAGTGGAGAATTTGTGGTCTGGGGGGCAAAATTTGGGGTTGGGGGCGGAAGGGACTTTATTTATTTGGGGTTTTGGGGTGAAACTGGGGCTTTATTTATTGGGGGAGGGTGCAAATAAACGGGAGGCGGCTCCCAACGCCACGCTGTGCTCTCGGGGGCGACGCACGGTGCCCCCCCCGCGGCCCCCACCCCCACTTCTGCCCCCCCAACCCCCCCCCCCCAGCACTGGGATTTGCGTTCGTTAATCCGCTCGTTAATAACCCTAAAGAAGGGAAAGGGGCTGAGCCACGCACCATCTGCCGGGCCCCCCCTTCCCGGGGGGGGGCCACAAGCCCGGCTGCGGGGGCTGGACCCCCCCCCAGCCCCACAAGTCCCCCCCCAGCCCCATAAATCGCCCCCCCCCAGTTCAAACCAGGAGGCGCTGCTGGTGCAAAGGGTTTTATTGGGCCGAGGAAGCGCAGCTACAACCTGCAATAAAGAGCAGAAGGTGAGGGGGGGGGCCCCCTTAAGGCTGCCCCCCCCCCTTATAACACCCCCTGCCCCCCCCCCGGTGCCCCCACTCACGTCACTTCCCGGAAAGCTCTCTTCTCCACGTATTTCACGCGGTATTTCCTCTTGAACCTGGGGAAGAAAAAGGCTCAGAACTGGCCCCAAACCCACCCTAAAAGGGTGGGGGGCACCGGGACCCCCCCGTGGCCCCCCCCGGGACCCCCCCATCACTCACTTTGCCCTCTCCCTGGGCTCGATCAGGCTCCGCTTCTGCAGGCTCTTGAAGCGGTCGTGCACCACGCTGCCCTCGGGCTGCACCGGGGAGGGGGAAAACGACCAAAAAATGGGATTTTAGGGGGTGGGGGGCACGCCGGGAGCCCCCCCAGCCCCCTCAAACCTTTTTTGGGGGGGGGTAAATCAGCACCCTCAGCGCCCAAGCCCTCGCCCCCACGGCGAGGCCCCGGGACCCCTGGAGACCTTCACATTCCCAGCGCGGGGGCTGCGAATCCTCGTAGTGCAAGGATGGGGCTCATCACCGGGCACTGCCGCCCCCCCCTTATTAATTTAACGACCCCCCCCAGGATTTTTTTCACCCCCTTTCTCTTTCTAAAACCCACCTTGAGCGTGCGCAGGGACTCTGCCAGCTCCTCGCTCAACTGCACCTCCAGGCTGGGATCTTCATACCTATAAGGCGCAGATTCATAAACGTAACCCCCCAAAAATTAAAAATACCCCCCTAAAATTAAAAATACCCCCCCCCCAAAATTAAAAATACCCCCCCGGGGGACTCACTTGAGGCGTCCCAAGCGGCGTGGGCGGCCTTGGAGGGCTTTGAGCTTGGCCTCTCGTGCCTGGCGCCGCCGCAGCCGCTCGGCCTCCCAGCGCCGCAGCTGCCGGCGCAGCGCCCGCAGGCGGAACAGCTCCTGGCGGCCCCGGCACCGCGCCGCCTCCTGCCGCCGCCGCAGCGCCTGGGGGGGGGGCCAAAAAATTAAAAAAAAAATTAAAAAAATTTAAAAAAAGGGGTTATGGGGTTACGACGCCCCCCCTCGGGGTGTGGGTGGGTCCCTGGGAACGCCCGCAGGGAGATGGGGCGCTCCCAGGGTGCTGTGCCCCCCCCCCCACCCCAAGTCACAAAAGCCCACCCCGTGTCTCGTGTCCCCCCCCACCACAATATCCAGTGGCCCCCCCCCAGTGCCATGTGGCCCCCCCCAGCATCCCATATCCTCCCCAGTGTCCCATGCCCTCCCCAGTGCCCTATGACCCCCCCAGTGTCCTGTGGCCCCCCCCATGTCCCTTGTCCCCCCCCAGTGTCCTGTGCCCCACCCCATGGCTCCCCATTATTCTGTGCCCCCCCCAGCATCCCATATCCCCCCCCAGTGTCCCATGGCCCCCCCCCGCATGCCTGTGCCCCCCCCAGTGCCCTGTGCCCCCCCATGTCCCCCCCAATACCCAGTGTCCCCCCCAGCATCCCATATCCCCCCCCAACATTCTGTGCCCCCCCCCCCACAATATCCAGTGTCCCCCCATGTCCTGTGCCCCCCCCCAGCATCCCATGTCCCCCCCAGTGTCCTGTGGCCCCCCCATTGTCCTGTGCTCCCCCCCCCATTGTCCCATGCCCCCCCCGTGCACCCCCCATACCAGCGCTCTCGCTTCCTTCTCCCTCCTCCGCTGCCGCTCCGTTTTCTTCCCCGGCCGGGGGGGGGCCACGGCCGCTTTGGGGGGGTCCTGGGGGGCTGCCCCCCCCTCTTCTTCCTCCTCCTTTTTCTCCTCCTCCTCCTCCTCGCCCCCCGACTCCTCCAGCAGCCCCTCGCACTGCTCCTGGAACACCATCTCCTGGGGGGGGGGGGCGAGGAAACGTCAGGACCCCCCCAAAAAATTCCTCAGGGTGAGGAAATTTTATTGGGGGGGGGGTCTCACCGCGGTGGGGGCCTCGGTGGCGGGGGGGAGGCTGAGCTGCCGCTCCACCTTCTCCTCCTCCCTCTTCTTCCTCACCTCCACCTCGTGGGCTCGCAGCAGCAGCGCCTGGGGGTGGGTTTTTTTTTCGTGGGGGGGTTATTTAGGACCCCCCCACACTCCATTTGAGCCCCCCCAAGTCCGTTTGAGCCCCCCCCTTAAACCTGGTGGTCCTCAAAGGTGGGGTTGTAGGAGCCCCCCGGGGCGATGACCTCCACGGCGGGGACCTCCGAGGGTTTCTTCTGCAGCCTGGGGGGGCGCTGGGGGGGGAAAAAAAACACAATAAGGGGTCCTGCAGGGCTGTGCGCCCCCCCCGGGACCCCCCCCCATAATTTTGGGGGCTCACCTTCACCCTCTGCTTCTTGGTCTCCTGCAGGAACCAGCTGTCCTGCCCCGCCAGCGCCCGATCCAGGGGGTCTGCGGGGACAGCGCACCCCCAAATGTGACCCCCCCAAACCCCAAAAAACGCCGGGGGGGGGGCCAAAAACCACGGGAAGGATTAGGGGAGACCCCAACTAAATGTTTTAATAAATTGGGGGGGGGGAAATCCCTGTATTGATTCATTTTTTGTGCTATGGGGGGGGGGGAAATGGACCAGGGACAGAGCGCCCTGAATTTGGCCCCCCCCAAAACCCCACAAAAAGCTCGGGGGGGGCAAAAACCATGGGAAAAATTAGGAGAGACCCCAATAAAATATTTTAATAAATCGGAGGGGGGAAATCCCACCAATAAATCATTTTTTGTGTCTTTGGGGGGGTAGACAGATCAAGGCCAACCCCATTTTTTAACCAAACCCCGAAGTTGATGGCGTTTGTACCAAAACCACCCAAAATAACCCCCAAAAAAACGCCCCCCCCAGGTTTTACCACTCACTGTTTTCTGCCCAGATGTCGTAGAAGTCGCGGGAGGGGTCCAGGAGCCCTTTTTCCAGGGGTTTTTCCCTGGGGGGGGGCGCAGCCCGCAGCCGTGCCCGCAGCAGGCGCTCGGCGCGGGGCAGGACGCCGCGCTGCTCCAGCCGCTCCCAAAACTGCCTCCGCCGCCTCTCCTTGCCCCCGTTGGGGACCTGGTAGGCCAAAATACTGCGGGGGGGCACAAACGTCAGCGGGGGGGGCTCCCCGAGGCGCCCCCCCCGGTTTTTGGGACCCCCCCAAGCTCACTTTTTGGGCGCTGGCACCTTGGAGTCGGGGCGCAGGAGGAGGTCGATGTGCAGGGGCTTCTCCCGGCCCTTGTTCAGCTTCAGGTCTGAAAAGGGGGGGCAAAACGTCACCCCAAAATGCCGGGGGGGTGCCGGGGGGGCTTCTCGGGGTGCCCCCCCCTCAATAAATCCGTGCTTACCCTTCTCAGCGTTGCCTGTGTCCACGAAGAAGAGCCCCTCGTCCGGCTGCTCCGCGATGAGACCCCTGGGGGAACAGCCCCAGTCACCACCCAGGGGGGCCAGGACTCCCCCCCAGACCCTCCTGAACCCCCCCCAGACCCTCCCCAAGACATTGGAGCCCCCAAACCTCTCCCAATGCCCCCAAAGCCGCCCCCCAGGCCCCCCCTCGAACCCTCAGGACCCCCCAAGACCACTCAGAACCCCCTCAAGACCCCCAGGACTCCCCAGGCCCCCTCCCCAACTCCCCAGGACCTCCCCCCCCAACCCCTCAAGACCCCCCAGCCCCCTCAGGACCCCCCCAGAATCCCCCAGCCCCCCCCCCCCCCCGACCCCTCAACCCCTCTTAGGACCCTCCCAGCCCCCCCCAGCCCCCCCAGCCCCCTCCCTGACCCCTCAGGACCCCCCCAAGCCCCTCAGGACCCCCTCACAGACCCCTCACCCCCCCCTCCATCCCCCTCAGGACCCCCCAAGCCCCCCCCAAAGCCCCTCAGCCCCCACAGGACCCCCCCAGAATTCCCCAGCCCCCCCCCAGACCCCTCAGCCCCCCTCCAGCCCCTTCCCAGCCCCCTCAGGACCCCCCAAAGCCCCTCAGGCCCCCCCCCTCACCCCGTGACGCGCTGCTGCAGGGCCACATCCTCCAGGAAGTCGCCGATCTCGCGGCCCAGCCGCGCCTCGGGGCCGGCCCAGCGCTTCCAGCCCTTTTTGCGGTTCCGGGAGCCGCGGGGCCGCCGCCGGCCGCTGCCGGGGTCCCGGGCCCCGGGGGTGAGCGGCAGGAACGAGGCGGCCGCCGCCATCTTGGAAAGGAAAAGGCCGCGCCGCGCGCCGCGCCGGAAGAGACGGAGGGGCGCTTCCGGCCGCCATGGTGGTGAGGGCGCGGGGAAGGCGGCGGGCGCCATCTTGGGGAGGTCAGGAGTCTTTTTGGGAGGGTAGGCGCCCTCTTGGGGAGGTCGAGAGTCGTTTTAGGACATTGAGCGCCATCTTGAGGGGGTCAAGAGTCATTTTGGGAGGACAGGCGCCGCTTTGGGGAGGTCGAGAGTCATTTTAGGAGAACGATCGCCATCTTGGGGAGGTCGGGAGTCATGGGTTGGGCCTGAGCGCCATCTTGGGGAGGTCGGGAGTCATTTTAGGACGGTGAGCGCCATCTTGGGAAGGTCGAGAGTCATCTTGGGGTGGCGGGCGCCATCTTGAGAAGGTCTACAGTCACTTGGTAGGTTAGACGCCATCTTGGGAGGGGCAGGCGCCATCTTGGGAGGGGCAGGCGCCATCTTGGGGAGGTTTCGTGTGCCCCCCACCCCCAAATGCGCCCCCCCCGCCCCAGTTGTGCCCCCCCCGCACACACACAAACGTGTGAAGCCCCCCCCCAGCCCCCTCCCGTGTTTTTTTTTGGGGCGCTGACAACCGCTGTGCACGCACCCACCGACACGGCCTACGCGTGTGCCCGCAGCCCTGGCCGTGCCCCCACCCGCCTGTGGAGCCCCCCCAACCCATGAGCCCCCCGCACCCCCATGTGCAAGCCCCCTGACCCTCAACCACCTCACACACCCACGTGCAAGCCCCCCCACCCTCTATAACACCCTGGTGCAAGCCCCCCAACCACCTCTCACACCCATGTGCAAGCCCCCCCACCCCCTCTACCATACCTGAGCCCCCCCCACACCTATATGCAAGCCCCCCCATCCCCTCTATCACCCAGAAACACCCCCATGTGTGAGCCCCCCCACTCTCAAACACCTCTCACACCCCCATGCAAGCCCCCCCACCCCCTCTATCACCCAGGAACACCCCCATATGCGACCCCCAACCCCCTCTCCCACCCCACGCACAACCCCCCACCCTCTTCACCCCCCCCCCCACCCCCCAAAAACACCCCCTAGGGCGCAAACCACCTCCTCCTCTCCCTTTTTTTTTTTTTTTTTTTTTTTTTTTTTTTAAATTCCCCCCCAGGGCTACTCCGCCGAGCCCTTTTGGCGCCGCTTGGAGGGGGGCACGAGGGAACGGGGCAGGTCGGCCGGCAGCCCCCGGCCCTCCAGCTTGGCCCCGATCAAATGGCCAGCCAGGGCGAACTCCTCGGCGTCCAGCATCCCGTCGCGGTCCACGTCGCTCAGCTGCCAGATGCGGCCCAGCACGGAGCTGGGCAGTTTGCTGCTCACCATCCAGCCCCGCGCCTGCCTCCCGCTCAGCTTCCCCCCCAGCGGCGCCAGCCCGTAGAAGATCTCGTCGTACTTGGCCTTGTCCTTCGTCACCACCCACTCGTCGCCTTCCTCCCCGCCGGCCTCGTCTTCCTCCTCGCCCTCTACGAAAGGGCCGTGGCGGGTGCCTTCGAAAGCCCCCCCCTGCACCCCCAGCTCGGGCGCCTCCAGCTCCTCCTGGCGCAGCAGCGGCATCAGCGCGGCGATGTCGCGGGTCAGCAGCTCGTCCAGCGCCTCCAGCATCCGCGGCTTCAGCGAGGGGAAGCGGGCGAAGTCGTGCACCAGCAGCTGCTCCTGGGGAGGGCAGGGGGGTCACATCCCTTCCATAACCCCCCCCCCGTTAAATCCTTTTTGCCCCCATCCAGCACCCACCTGCATCCTGGCGCAGTCGGGGAAGTCGCCCGGGGGGATGTGGTGCTCCAGCTGGATGCGGGCGAAGATGACGGGGAGCTTGGCGATGAGCTGCTTCTTCTTGTTGTCCTTGCCGAAAACGGACGGCATCTCCTTCTTCAGGTGGCTGATGATGTGCGCGTGCACCTGCGGGGGGGGCGCAGAGGTCGCGTCGGGGGGTTGGGGGGGCGCTGGGGGGCACTGGGGGGATGCTGTGGGGCAGGGGGTGGCGTGGACGCGGTGTGGGGAGGACAGAGCAGAGGGAATGTGGGCATGGAGATGGCCTGAAGCCCCAGGACACTCAGGGGGACAGTTGAGAGAGCCAATCCCAATCCCAATCCCAGTCCCATTCCTAGTCCCGATTCCAGTCCCTATCCCAATCCCAATCCCAATTACCAGTCCCCATCCCATTCCTGATCCCAGTCCCGATCCCAATTCCAGTCCCTATCCCAGTCCTGACTCCAATTCCAATCCCCACCCCAATCCTAGTCCCAATCCTAGTCCCAATCCTGATCCTAGTCCCAGTCCCAATTCCAATCCTGACCAGTCCCGATTCCAATCCCAATCCCAGTTCCAGTCTCGGTTCTAGTCCCAGTCCCAATCCCAATACCCACCCCAATCCCAATCCTATTCCCATTCCTATTCCTATTCCCAGTCCCTATCGCAGTCCCAGTCCTAATACCCACCCCAATCCCATTCCCATTCCTATTCCCACTTCCAGTCCCAATCCCAGTCCTATTTTCATTCCCATTCCTATTCCCAATCCCAGTCCCAATACCCACCCCAATCCCATTCCCATTCCTATTCCCAGTTCCAGTCCCAATCCCAGTCCCAATATCCACCCCAATCCCAGTCCCATTCCTATTTGCAGTCCCAGTCCTGATCCCAGTCCCAATTCCAACCCCACTCCCAGCCCCCAATCCCAGTCCCAGTCCCCATCCCAGTCCCGCTGCCGTCCCCATTCCCACCCCGCCCCATCCCGTCCCCGCTCAGCGCCGCTGGGCCCCGGCCGGATGCGGCGCACAAAGAGCCGCGGCCGCAGGTGGCCGGAAGAGATAAGGCAGAGCCGGGGGGGGGGGGGCAGAAAGGAGACGGCAAAAATCCCCCCCCACCCCCACCCCCGCACCCCCCCCTCTCTCTGACATCCGCCTGCACCCCCGTGGCCCCCCCAAAACCCCTAAAACAGCCCCAAAATCCTGGGGGGCACCGCGGTGAGGGGGGGATGGCGGGGACGGGACGGGGACGGGGGGCGGCCGTGTTAATTATCCCAGGCCATATTAATTATCCCAGGCCATATTAATTATCCCAGGCTGTATTAATTAATTATCCCAGGCCGTATTAATTAATTATACCAGGCCGTGTTGATTATCCTGGGCTGTGTTGATTATCCTGGATCATGTTAATTATTCCGGGCCATGTTGATTAGCCCAGGCCATATTGATTATCCCAGGCCATGTTAATTGTCCCAGGACACGTTAATTATCCCAGGACATGTTGATTATCCCAGGCCGTTATAATTATCCCGGGTTGTGTTGATTATCCCAGGCCATATTAATTATCCCAGGCCATATTAATTATCCCGGGCCGTATTGATTATCCCGGGCCATACTGATTATCCCGGGCCATACTGATTATCCCGGGCCACGTTGATTATCCCAGGCCACGTTAATTATCCCAGGCCACGTTAATTACCCCACAACTAGCCATCAGAAGGGCTCAGCCTCGCAGGAAACCCCTAAGGAAGCCCCCAGCTGCAGGACTCATCCAGCCCCCCCAGGAAACCCCCTCCTCGCCCTACCGACGCTCACCCTAACGAGGCGCGCTCTCTTGACGAGGTCGTTGAGCTTCCTGAGGGCGGAATTTCGGGGCAGGTTCTGGATGTCCCGGAACAAGTCCTGCTCCTCCAGCTCGAAGAGCTGCCGGTTGTCGGCGATCAGCAGGGGCTCGGACCAGAAGGAGCCGATGAAGACGCGCAGCACCTCGGGGGTGTTGAACACCTTCCCCAGGGACCACATCAGCGCCCCGTAGACCCGCATCAGCTGCTGGGTCTCCACCATGTCGGCCTTGTTCAGGACCACCCGGATCTTGTCCTCGTTGCCCTTCAGGGCCCGGATGGCCTCGGAGAACTCGTCCGAGATCTCCAGCTTGTGGGCGTCGAAGAGGAGGATGATGAGGTCCACGCGCTCGGCGAACCACTGCAGCACGGCCGGGAAGTCGTAGCCTAAAAGTTTAGGGGGTTTTAGGGGGTGATGTGGGAGGTTTGGGGTCTCCCCCCCCACCACCACCGGTGCTCACGGGGTTGGGGGTATCGGGAAATGGGGTGGGGGGGGGGTGGGTGATGCCCCCTCCTGCAGGGGGGGTGCAGGAGGGGAGTCCGGCCCCAATCCCTGACCCCAAGCCTAATCCTAAACCTATACCCGAATCCTAAATGTTTGAATTAAACCTTTAAGTTAAATTTTTAAATTAAATTAAATCCTAAACCTTAATCCCAGCTCCAACGCTAAACCCCAAACCAAAATTCAGCCCCAACGCCAAAGCCTAACCCTAAATGCAACCCCAACCCTAAACCCTGAATTTAGCCCTGACCCTAAATTTATCCCCGACCCTAAACTCAACCCCAAATCTCAACCCCAATCCTAAACCCTAACCCCAACCCTAAACTCAACCCTAACCCTAAATGCAACCCCAAACCTAAATCCTAATCCTAGCCTGACCCTAAATTTAGCCCTGACCCTAAACTCAACCCCAAAGCCAACCCCAACCCCAAACTTAACCCTGACCCTAAACCCTGACCCTAAATACGACCCCAACCCTAAACCCTAAACTTAACCCTAACCCTAAACTCAGCCCCGACCCCCCCCACGACATCCCACTTGGGGGGGCTCCTGCAATGGGGGGGGGGGGTCCTGCAATGGGGGGGTCCAGCTAACGGGGTTTTGTATGGCCACCCCCTTCCTTGCACCCCATGAGACCCCCCCAGCCCCCCCAGGCTCCCTCCTCGCCCCCGTGCAGCGTCCCCATGGGGCTCAGGGGTCACCGGGTTGCCCCCCGCCCCCCCCTTACCCCCCCCTCATGCCCCCCCCGTGCCCTTTACCAGCGCCCGGCCCCCGCTGCCCCCCCCAGAACCCCCCCAAGCTGCCAAATCCTGCAAAAAATCACCAAAAAAGGCAACGCGGCGGGGCCTGGGAACGGGCTCGCGTCCCCCCCCCCGATCCCAATCCCGACCCCGACCCCGTCCCAAACCCATTTTGAGCCCCCCCCCTCCCCACTTTGTGCCCCCCCCCACAACTTTTTGCCCCCCCCCCCGTGCATTCCGCAGGGGGGAGCGCCCGGGAGGGGCGGAATTTGGCTTTGGCCCCATCCAGCCCAACCCGGGCCCCCCCCCGGCCCCCCCCCCCCGGCCCCCATGGGACCAATTTCAGCCGGGGGGGGTCCCCTCCGGCCAAGCCCCCCCCCCCCCCATCAGCCCTTCCAGCGGGGCCGCTGCCAGGACTCTTGGCAGGGGCCGAGGATTTCGGGGTGGGGAAGGAAGGGGGGGGCCGAGGGGGGGGGGACAAAAGGGGGGGGGCGCGGGGGGGGGCACAGCCTCCGCCATGGGACAGAAGGGAAGCTGGTGGCAGCCCCCCCCCAAAAAAAAAAACACCCCACCCCCCCTGCCACTTTCCAGAAGGGGGGGCGCGGGTGCTCCCAACCCCATGGCCCCCCCCCTCGGTGCTGTTTTTTTTGTTTGTTTGTTTGTTTTTTTGGGGGGGGGGCAGTTCCCCCCCCCCCCCATCCTTGCGCCACCCCTGGGCGCTGCCGCCCTTGGCAGCGCTCGCTGGGCACCACCCTTGGCACCCGGGCGCCTTTCGCAACCCCCCCGGGCCCCCCCCCACCGAACTTTCTCCTCCTGCCCCCCCCCTCTTTTTTTTTTTTCTGTGCCCCCCCCGGCACCCCAATTAGCTCCCCCCACCCTTAGCACCTTGCTTAGCACCCCCCAGCACCCCAATTTATCCCCCCCCCCCTTAGCACCCTGCTACGTTTTGGTGCCCCCCCGACACCCCAACCCGTTCACGCCCCCAATTAACGCCCCCCCCAATTAACGCCCCCCCCTTGGAGCCCTAATTACCCCCCCCATTAACACCCTGCAACTTCCCCCCCCCCAGCACCCTAATTAATCCCCCCTAGCACCCTAATTACCCCCCCATCACCCTCCTACACCCCCCTTGCACCCCAATTATCTTCACCCCCCCCTTAACACCCTAATTAAGCCCCCCCATTAACACCCCAATTAATTACCCCCCCCTTTCCCCCCCCATACCCTTTCCCCCCCCCACCCCCTCACCCACCCCTCTATACCCTATACCCCCCCTCCCCACACTTTTTCTCCCCCCCCCCTATATTTCTCACCCCCCCAATATTTTTCCTGCCCCCCCCCCGGGTATTTTTCACCCCCCCCCCTAATTTTTTGCCCCCCCCCGTACCGCGGCAGACGCGCTGCTTGGCCCCCGAGAGGATGCCGGGGGTGTCGATGATGCTGATGCTCTCCAGCACCTGGTTGGGGAGGTGGGCGCACATAAACCTGGGGGGGGGGGGGGGCACGATCATTTATTTATTTATTTTTTTTTTTTTGGGGGGGGGGGCACCTTAATTCCTCCCCCCCTGCCACTGCCCACGGCTCTGACGCCGTCTTTCCGAGGCGGCCCCCCGGGGGGGGGGGGGGGGCCTGGCGCTGGGACAGGAGCTGGGGCTGCATTCCTGAGGCCTCACTCATCCCCCCCCCCGTGCCCCCCCCCGGGTGTGAGAAACTGGGGGTGGGAGGGGGTGCAGTCAGTGGGGGGGGCACCACGGGGACCCCCCCACGATGGAAGTGGGGTGTGGAAC
>NC_139072.1:324423-348263 GCF_965140915.1 Aythya marila | reverse complement strand
CCCCACGATGGAAGTGGGGTGTGGAACATCGCCCCCCCCCCCCCCAACAAGCACTGGGTGGTTTTGTGGCTTTGATTTTGCAAAGTTTGTGTCCCCCCCCAAGAAAAAAACTAAAAAATTAAAAAATTAAAAAATTGGGGAAATAATGAGAAGTTTGGGAGCCCCCCCACAAGGAAAAAAGGGGAAAGGAGGGATTGGGGGGAATAAATTTTGGGGGGGGCTTTGAGGAGGAGCTCGGACGTGCGAGCGAGGTTGCAGTTGCGGGACGACATCGCCGCGGATCCTAGGGGGATTTTGGGGCAGATTTTGGGGGATTTTTTTTTTTTGGGGGGGGTCTCCCCACACTCACCGATTGAGGAAGGTGTTGCCGAAGGGGTTGAGGTTGCGGAAGGGTTTGTCGGGGTCGACGATGAGCGCGTTGCCCGGCGTCAGGCCCTCGGTGTCGCCGTGCATGATGGCCACGAAGGAGTCGGTGGTGGGCTCGGGGCCCACGCGGCTGCCGGGGACGTCGTGCTCCAGCAGGTAGCGGATGAAGGTGGTCTTGCCGGTGGAATATTGCCCGGCCACCAGCACCATGGGCTTGGTCTCGAAGTCGGCGTCCTCCAGGGGGGCCGAGTGGAAGTCGTGGAAGCGATAAAACTCCTCCACCGGCAGCAGTTTGGTGCGGTAGAGGCGCCGCAGCCCCTGGGTGACCGAGCGCAGCACCTCGGGGCTCCGCTTCTCCTGGCGCCGCAGCCAGCTGAACATCTTGGGGGGGGGTTATTTTTTTTTGGGGGGGGGGTTGGTTTTTTGATTTTTTGGGGGTAGGGGGTCGAGGGGTGGGCGCCGCGAGGGTGTTGGGTTGGGGTGAGAGGTGGCGGGGTGCAGGGAGGGAGAGGGGTGGGGGGAAAAGGGGGGCTTGGGGGGTTAAGGGGGGGTTTTGGGGGGGATTTGGGGAGAGTTTGGGGGGGTTTGGGGAGGGTTGGGGGGGTTGGGGGGTTTGGAGGGGGTTGAGGGGGAGTTTGGGGGGTTTGGGGGGGGATTGGGGAGGTTTTGGGGGGGTTGAGGAGGAGTTTGGGGGGGTTGGGGGAGGTTTGGGGGGGTTTGGGGGGGTTAGTGGGGGTTGGTGGGGGGGTTTGGGGTGTCCTAGGGGGAGGGTGGGGGGGTGGGGAGGGCTGAAAATTGGGGGTGGGGGGGGGAAAGCTCCCCAAAAATTGAAGCCGGGGGGGAAGGAGTGGCCCCCTCCCCAAAATGTAAAGCCGGGGGGGGAAGGATCAGCCCCCTCCCCAAAAATCCACGCGGGGGGGCCGCCCGCTCCCCTCCCCTCCCCTCAGCCCTCCCGGGGGTCCCGCCGAGCGTCTGGGCCGCGGCCGGGAGGCGTCGGGGAGAAAAGTGCCGCGGGGGGGGGGGGGGGGGACACGTAGGGAGGGGGGGGCCGGGCGAAGGCATCGCCATAAATTAGCGGGGCCGAGCTTGAGGCCGAGCCATAAAAACGGGGGGAAAAAAAAATAAAAAAAAAAATATGAAAAAATAAACAGGCGGGGCCGGAGGGAGGGCGGCGTTCCCTTCCGCACAGCGCCGGACGCCTGTGGCCCCCCCGGGCCCCCCCCGGCGCTTCCCATGCTGGAAAATGGGAGCTGGGGGGGGAAACCCTAAAATTGGGGGGGGCTGGAAATAAGGGGGGCACCCCAAAAGGAAGGGGGATGGGATTTGGAGGGATTCACCCCAAAAAAGAGGGTCTGGAGTTAGGGGGATTCCCCCCACCCCCCCCCAAAAAAAAGGAGGAAGATTTAGGGGGATTCACCCCAAAATGAGGGATGGGATTTCGGGGGGATTCACCCCAAAAGGAGGAGGGAAGGGATTCAAGGGGATTCACCCCAAAACAAGGAGGGTGTGGAGTTAGGGGGATTCAGCCCAAAGATGGCCCAGATTTAGAAGGATTCAGCCCAAAAGGAGGATCGGGAGTTAGGGGGGATTCACCCCAAAAGGAGGAGAGTCCAGATTTAGAGGGATTCAACCCAAAATGAGGAGAATTCAGATTTAGAGGGATTCACCCCAAAACACGGAGGGTCCAGATTTAGAGGGATTCACCCCAAAACGCGGAGAATCTGGAACAAGGAGAGATCCACCCCAGAACGCGGAGGGCCCCGAAAGCGGCGGAACTCACCCCAAAAGCGCGGCGGGAAGAAGCAGAGCGCGAGGCGGGCGCAGTTTTTAAAAAGAAGAGCGCTTTAATTTACACAGAAGTACTAAATGTACATAATTCTTTAAAAAACTCGGTATGCACAATAAATACAGTACAAAATTATTTTATAGTACTATATTTTCGTTGCCGACGGTGACCGCGGGCGCTGGGACCAGCGGGCGGGACGGGGGGGGCTCGGGGGGGGGGGCCGGGGGCTTCTCCCCCCCTGCCGCTGGGCTTTGGGGCGTTTTGGGGCGTTTTACCTGGTTTTGGGGAATCACGGCGCAGGGGGGCCGGGCGGGACGGCGGCGACACCGGGGTGGAAGCGGTTCCCCCCCCCCCGGCCCCCCCGAGCGGCTTTTTGGTGGGAAATTGGGGAATTTGGGAGGTTTTGGGGTGGGAGCCGGCGCTGAACGGCCTTTTTGGTGAAAAAAAAGGGGGATTTGGGGTTCTTCGCCGGCTCGCGGGGGGGGGGAAGGAAGAAGAAAAGGAGCTGCCGGTCCCCAGCCACGCTTCCTGCTCGGATTAAAAAAAAAAAAAGAGAAAAAAAAGAAAAGAAAAAAAAAAAGAGACACTAAACAAAACCCAACTGCGTTAATACACATTTTTTATACAGATGTAGATAAAAAAAAAAGGAAAACGCCGAATGTTGGCGCCCGGGGAGCGGCCTCCCTTCATTGCTCCCCAGGACCAGAAATCGAGAGAATTCCAAGAAAAATGCCCGAGGAGGAGCGGCCCGGCCCTCCCTGTGCGAAAACTGAAATAAAAAAAGGGGGAAAAAAGCGCCAAAAAAATAAAAAAAAAAATCAAGAGGTGAGAGCGAGGCGCGGGCACGCGGTGACCCCCACGGATGGAAACGCGTGCCGGAAGAAAAGCCGCAACCGTTTTGGGGAGATTCCTCCCTTTTTGGCGATGCCCCAGAGCGGGGACTTCTCCTCCCCCCCCCCGTGGGATTTGGGGGCGCACGGACGCTTTTAAGGCCTCTTTTGGGGACAAAACGAGAAGAAAAGGGAGCGGGGAGGGGGAGCGCGGGGCCTGAGCTCCCCCAGCTCCCAAGCTGGGCGGCGGCGGGGCGAAAACGGGCCGAATAAATAAAATCGCGGGGTTTTGGCTCAAAAAGCCCCCCCGCCGCCAAAGGGTTGAGGCTTTTGGGGACGAGCTCCAGGCACCGAGGGGGGGGGGGGGGGGGGGAGCGGTTCCCAGGCCCGGGCCGTGGATTTATGGGTTATTTACGGGTTTTTTTCTCGGAAAGGAGAGGAAAGAAGAGTTAAAAAAAAAAATAAAAAATTAAAAAATTAAAATAATAAAATAAATTCAAGGGGGGGGGGGCGGCGCTCCAGGGGCTGGCGCGGCTCCAGCGGACGTGCAGGGCCGGCCCCGTCCCGCCGCCAGGAGCCCGGGGCACGCGAGGCTGCTTTTTTCCCCATTTTTTCCTTTTTTTCCCCAATTTTTTCATTTTTTCCCCATTTTTCCTTTTTTTCCCCCATTTTTCCTTTTTTTTCCCCCATTTTTCCTTTTTTTTTTTTTCCCTTTTCCCGGTGAAATTGCCCCAAACGAGGCCCGGCCGCCCTTCTCCTGGCTGTGTGTGGGGGGGGGTCCTGCTTCCTGGGCCCCAAATTCACTCAATCTGGCCCCAAAAACTCAGGCTCCTGGCGCGGGGGGGGGGGGACGGAGCGAGTAAGGCATGGGGGGGGGGGGGGGGCACGCGGCGGCACCGGCTCGACCTCAGGCACGGCGAAAGGGGGGGGGGGGCTCCGATAGGGCAGAAACGGGAGCAGAAAGGGGAAAAAAAAGACAAAAAGCCACAAAAAAAAAAAAAAGAGGATTTGGGGGGGGGTCGCCGAGGAGGAGACCCCGCTCCGAATTCGTGGGGGGGGGTCTCGGGGGCGTGCTGTGGACTTGCCTTCGGTGCGTAGTGTTTGCGGCTCCTTCCCGGGGCGCTGAGGGTCCAAAACCCCCCCCCGGGAATAATTTAGAGGGGGGGGGGGGGGGGCGCCCAAATTTCGCCTCTGTTTTTTTTTGGGGGGGGGGGGGGGGGGCAGCGCCTGCAGAGTCCTCTTTGGCCTCCCGTTGGTTCGCCTCCGAGCCTGCTCCCCGAGGTGCTGAGACTGGGAAGGGGGGTGGGGGGTGGGGATTTTTTTTTGTTTTTTGGGTGGGGGGGGGAGAGAAAATAGACCGCCGGGTTGGGGGGGGGGGGTTGAGATTAGCCATTTGTTACAGAATCTAAATTACACAGCCAACAACACCTACGGGCCCCCCCCCAGTCCGCCCCCCGCGCTCGGCGGCCGGGCCCCTTCCTATCGATGCCGTGAAGGGGGGGGGGGCTCCGTGTGGGTGTTTTTTTTTTTTGGGGGGGGGGGGCTCCTCGTGGCGTCCTTGCTCGCTGTTATCTGTTCAACGTCCTGGCTCCAAGGCCGCCGTTGTGACTGGGGGCGAGGTAGGGGTCCGTGCGGCGGGCGGGCGAGGAGAAGGGCGAGGAAGAGGAGTTGTAGGAGGAGGAGGAAGGCGTCCGGCCGCCGGGCGGCCCCCCCGGCCCCGTCCCCGGCCCCCCCCCGGCCTGAGGTTGCTGCAGGTTGAGGATGCTGTCGATGGCGCTCTGCAGGTGCTCGGTGAGGGAGTCGTCCTGGGGGCTGTCGCTGGAGAAGCTGGCGTTGTCCACCTCCACCGACTCGGATTTCCTGCGCTTGGGGGGGGGCAGCGGCACCTCCCAGCCCAGCTCCGCGCCCCCCACCCCGGTGGCGGCGGTGGTGGCGGTGGTGGCGGTGGCGGGGGGGGGCTCGTTTTTCAGCATCCCCCGGTAAAATTCCTCCTCCACCTCGGCCAGCTCCTTCAGGAGGCCGCTGGCGCTCGAGTCGTCGCCCTTCATTGGGGGGGGGGCGGCGGCGGCGGCGCCGTCCTGCAGCGCGAGGAAGAGGAGCTTGGAGCCTTCCTCCGCCCGGCTCCTCTCCGCCACCGCCGGGGGGGCCTTGTGCGAGGCGATGACGCCCCCCCGCGAGCCGTCCTCCCGCTTGAGGGGGCCGCCAGGGGTCTTGTCGGCTTTGGGGGGGGGGGGGGCCCGCTTTTGGGGCAGGAGTCGGCCGGGGGGGGCTTCTCGGCCACGAAGGCGTCGACGTTCTCGCGGTAGGTCTTGCGGAGGGGCAGGCGGCAGGAGGGGGGGGCGGCTTTCTTCTCCTGGGGGGGGGGGGGCGCTGCAGCAGCAGCACCGTGCTCCACCGTGCCGTTCATCTGCGAGGTGCTGGTGGTGGAGGAGGAGGAGGCGGCGGTGCTGGGAGGGGGGGGCTGCTCGGCGGTTTTGATCACCCTGCAGACCGGCGGGGGGGGCGGCGGCGGCGGCGGGGGGGGCGGCGGGGGGGGCTGCTGGTGCACGGGGTCGAGGGCGGTGTTGTGCACCACCTTGCTGAGCCCGGCCTCCTGCTTGATCTTGAGCTTGAGGCCGATGCGGCTGCGCGCCTCGTAGGTCTTGATGGGGGGCTTGCTGCGCGAGGGCAGCGCGTCCTCGTCGCCGTCCAGCGCCGGGCCGGGGGGGTGGGGGGCGGCGGATTTGGCCCAAGTGACCGAGGGGGAGCCCCCGCCGTGCTTGATCACCAGTTTGGGGGGGTTGAGCGGCGGGGCCGGCTGCGCCGACGGAGCCTTGGGGTTGTCGGAGGCGAGCGCGGTGCCCGAGGAGGAGGAGGAGGAGGAGGAGGAAGAGGCCAGCGCTGCCGAGGACAGGCTCTGCGAGCGGGAGGAGGAGGAGGAGGAGGAGGAGACGTACTCGTCTGCAAGGGAACAACACGGGGTCAGGGGGGGGGGGACACACGGGAGACACACGCAGGAGCCCCAGGGGGGAGGATCAGAGCCCTGAGGTGCTGCAGACACTCGTGGCACTGCAGTCACTCGTGGCACTGCATCCACCCATGGTACTGGATCCACACCCACGGCACTGCATCCACTCGTGGCACCGCATCCACCCGTGGCACTGCATCCACCCGTGGCACTGCATCCACCCGTGGCACTGCATCCACTCGTGGCACCGCATCCACTCGTGGCACCGGAGTCACCACAGCACTGCATCCAACCATGGCACTGCATCCACCCGTGGCACCGCATCCACACCCATGCCACTGCATCCACACCCGTGGCACTGCATCCACCCATGACACCGCACCCACCCGTGGCACCGCTCCTGCCCCTCACAGCCGGCTGCGGCAGCGCCGTGCCCGGCCCCGGAGGAGGCAGGGAAGCAGCAGGGAGGAGGCAGGGGGTGAGGACGGGCGGGTAACGCGGAGCAGCAGCGCGTCCCCCACCTGGTTTCTCCTTGGCCAGCTGCTTGTCCAGCGCCAGCATGGTTTTCTCCTCCTGGATGAACATGCGGTCGATCATCACCATCTCCGCCGAGGGGCTGACCCTCTGCGAGGGGAAAAGGGGAGGGGGGGGAAAAAGGGAGAGGGGGGAAAAGGGGAGAGGGGGGAAAAGGGGAGAGGGGGGAAAAGGGGAGAGGGGGGAGAAGGGGAGAGGGGAGAGGGAGAAAAAGGGGAGAGGGGGGAGAAGGGGAGAGGGGGGAAAAGGGGAGAGGGGGGAGAAGGGGAGAGGGGGGAAAAAGGGGAGAGAGGAAAAAGGGGAGAGGGAGAAAAAGGGGAGAGGGAGAAAGGGGGAGAAGGGGGAAAGGGGGAGAAGGGGGAAAGGGGGAGAAGGGGGAAAGGGGGAGAGGGGGGAAAGGGGGAGAGGGGGGAAAGGGGGAGAGGGGGGAGGGGAAAAAGGGGAGAGGGGAGAGGGAGAAAAAGGGGAGAGGGGGGAGAAGGGGAGAAGGAGAAAAAGGGGAGAAGGAAAAAAGGGGAGAGGGGGGAGAAGGGGAGAAGGAGAAAAAGGGGAGAGGGGGGAAATGGGGAGAGGGGGGAAATGGGGAGAGGGGGGAAATGGGGAGAGGGGGGAAATGGGGAGAGGGGGGAAATGGGGAGAGGGGGGAAATGGGGAGAGGGGGGAGAAGGGGAGAGGGGGGAAAAGGGGAGAGGGGGGAGAAGGGGAGAGGGGAGAGGGAGAAAAAGGGGAGAGGGGGGAGAAGGGGAGAGGGGGGAAAAAGGGAGAGGGGGGAAAAAGGGGAGAGGACTCGTCAGAGGACGGGGTTGGAGCAGGCCCTGCCGAGGACACGGCCCCATTCCCGTGGGACAGGGGCTGAGGTGGGGGGGAGCTGCCTCAACGCCCCACCCCGCACAGCTCCCGGCCCCCAACCCCCTCGGGAAGGGTCGGGGGCAGCGCCAGGCCCTGCAGGACCACCTCCAACCCCCCCCCGTGAGGTGTGCAGCCCCCCCCAGGCCTTACCCGGGACTCCTCCAGCAGCAGCAGGCGGTATTTGTTCAGCATGGCCTGCGTGCGCTTCAGCAGCTGGGCAGACACCACCTCGAACTCCTCGTCCACTGGGGGCAGAAAAAGAGGGGGGGGGGGGGGCTGTGAGGGGCTCTGGTTCTCAGCCGGGGGCTCCTGGGGCACGGGATCTTCAGAAAACACCCCGGGGAGCCCCTGGGTGTGGGGTCGCCCCGTCCCTGATGACCCCAAGGACCTTTGGGTGCTGTCCCTGATGACCCCAAGGACCTTTGGGTGCCGTCCCTGATGACCCTGAAGACCCTCGGGTGCCGTCCCTAATGACCCCGAGGACCTTTGGGTGCTGTCCCTGATGACCCCAAGGACCTTTGGGTGCCGTCCCTGATGACCCTGAAGACCCTCGGGTGCCGTCCCTAATGACCCCGAGGACCTTTGGGTGCTGTCCCTGATGACCCCAAGGACCTTTGGGTGCTGCCCCGCGAATTCACGCTTTTCGGAGCGACGGCACCGCTGCCGTTTCCTTTTTTTTGGCTCTAAAACCAGCCCGCGTGCCCCTTTTTTTTTTAATTTTTTTTTGCATTTTTAAAGCAGATCTGGCCCCGCCGTGCCCCCCCCAGTGATTTGGGGGTCGTGGCAGCCCCCCGCAGCGCTCACCCTTCCTGTAGTCCTGCGGGGAGGGCAGCATCCCCTGGTAGACGTGGTAGGGCAGCAGGCGCTGCAGCGCGTCCTCGAAGGAGCGGAAGGAGGATTTGTAGTCGGGGTGCAGCACCGCGCCCTGCTGCTTGTGCAGCTGCTCCAGGAAACTGGGGGGGAAAAAAGGGAAAAAAGGAAAAAAAAAAAAAAAAAAAGAAAAAAAAAAAAAAGGGGGAGAGGAGCCCCGAAATCACCACGCAGCCCCCGCCGCGGCGAGGAGCCGCCGAGGACTCCCGCGAGGAGCCTGTTTTTTTTTTTTTTTGGGGAGGGTTGTTGGAAATTGGGAAATTCGCCCCCCAGAGCGGCCCCAGATGAGGGTTTGGGTTGAAAAATGGTCAATTTGCTTAAATGGGAGGGGTTTTTTTGGCCCCGCCGTGCACTCACCAAGCCTCTTTGCTGGGCTGTAGTGTGGGGGGTTTCTTCAGGCTGCCGAGCTTGCTGTCATACTGGGGGGGGGGAAAAATATCAGAGGTGAGGGGGGCAGATGTAGGACTGCGGGGGGGGTCCTCTAATTGGGGGAATTCCTCCTCTTTTTGGGATTTAGGGACCCCGAGTGGGGTTGGGAGGGGTGGCGGCTGCCCTAGGAGGGCAGGGATGAGGTGAGGGGGGGTTGGAGCAAGAAATTGGGGGGGGTTTGGGCATGGAAACCCCCCCCCAGGATATAAGGATCCTTTGTGGGGTCCCCAAATGAATTCCAAGAGAATTTTTGGGATCCACGGCTCCCGTCCCAGCTCGGTGGGTGCCGGACCCCCCCCCGGGAGCCCCCCCCCGAGCCCTCACCAGGGTTGGGGTCTGCACGGGGCCGGAGGGCACGAGCTGCGGGAGCCCCTTCCCCACCACCTGGATCTGCAGGGGGCCTTTGGCCAGGTTCAGGCCCGACACCGAGCTGATCACTCCGGGCTTCGCCTGCAAAAAAGAGAGAAAAAAGAAAAAAAAAACAAAAAAAATTAGTTTTGGGGTCCCAAATGCCCCAAATCGCAGCTCCTCGACCTCCGATGTGTGGTGAGAAGCGGAGGAGCTTCCCCCCCCCCCTCCCTGCTCAGGTGGAAATTCGGCGGTTTAAAAACCCATTTCTGCACAAAAATAGGTTTTGTTCTGCTTTGTGCTCCCCAAAATTTGTGGCAAAAGCCAAAATTTCCCCCAAAAAACAGCGCCAAGTCAAGCAGGGGAACGAATCCCCCAAGGTTTTCTTGCTGGGGCAGTGTCCGGCTTGGCTCCGAAACGGGGCGAATTCCCAGCAAAACGGGTAAATGGTGAAAAAAACCCTGAGATTTGTCTCACCTGGGCGGGCTGCTGGATGGCGAGGGGGGGTCCCGGCTTGCCCTGGGCCGCGGCCCCCTTCCCGGCGGGGATGGGCGTGGGGGCGCTGGGGAAGGGTTTGCTCTCGGCGGGCGCTGGGGCGGCGATACCTGGGGGGGGGGCACACGGGGGGGTCACCCGCACGCACCCCCCCACTCAAGGACCCTGGCAGCACCAGGCTGAGCTTCATCCACGGTGCTGGAAAACCCCAAAAGCCCCCAAAGCCCCCCAAAACCTCCCAAAGCTGCCCCAGAACTCCAAAAAGCCCCCCCCGAACCCCCCAAAGTCCCCCCAGAACCCCAAAAAGCCCCCCCAAAGACCAAAAAGCCCCCCCAAAGACCAAAAAGCCCCCCTTGAACCCCAAAAAGCCCCCCCCAAAAAAACAAAAAGCTCCCCCAGAACCCCCAAAGCCCCCCAGGAACCCCAAAAGCCCCCCCAGAACCACAAAAAGCCCTCCCCAAAACCCCAAAAGCCCCCCCAAACCCCAAAAAGCCCCCCCAGAACCCCAAAAAGTCCCCCCAGAACCCCAAAAAGTCCCCCCAAAGCCCCAAAAAGCCCCCCAAAGCCCCAAAAAGTTCCCCCCAGAACCCCAAAAGGCCCCCCAGAACCCATCCAAAACCCCAAAAAGCCCCCCCAAACCCCAAAAAGCCCCCCCCAAACCCCAAAAAGTCCCCAGGGATGGCCCCAACCCAAATCATGCCAGGCTGGGGGGGGTAACGAGGTGTGTGTGGGGGGTAAATGAGGTCTGGGGGGGTAATGAGGTTTAGGGGGGGGTTGACGAGGTCTGGGGGGGGTCAGTGAGGGTTGGGGGGGGGTCACAAGGTCTGGGGGGGGGGGTCACCAACCTGTGGTGGGCGTCGGGCCGGCGGGGGGCGCGTGGCTGTGTGGGGGGGCGGGCGTGGTGGTCACGGCCCCCCCCTGGCTGCTGACCAGCACGGAGGAGGGCTGGCTGCTGAAGGGGCCGAGCGGGGGGGCGGGCTGGCTGGAGGGGGGCTGCTTGGCCTGCAGGATCAGCCCCTGCGGCACCTGGGGGGGGCGAGAGGAGGCGGGGAGGGCTCAGGAGGTGCCCCCCACCCCAAAAAGGATTTGGGGGGGGGGGTTGAGGGGGTCTGCTCGCGCCGCGCTGCTCCTGCTCCGCGCCACGGGGCCCCAAACCCCCCAAAAAAAACCACGCTCGTTGCCCTTTCCGTCCCTTTTTGTCCCCATTTTTGCCCCCCCACCCCTTAATTAGGCGGGGGGGGCACTAATGAGGGCCTCGTGGCCCCAGTTTGCCCCCCCCCCCCCTGCGCAGCCCCCCCCCCCCCATCCCGAGGGGTCGCACGCACCCGAGGGCGCCCCGAGCACCCTGACGGGGGGGGGGGGGTCTTAGGGTCCTAAAGCGAGGGGGGGGGGAGCCCCCCCCCGGCCTCGTTAGCTCTTAATTACCTGCGGGAACCTGTCCAGTAATTGCTTCTGCTGAGGAGCGGGGCTGGGGGCGGCCGGCAGGGGGGGGAAGGGGCCGGGCACCAGCTGAAAGCTCCGCTGAGGCTCCCCCAGGTGGAGCCCCGGGGTGGGGGTCGGGGGCTTGGCCCCCCCCCCCTGGGGGGGGAACTGCAGCTGGAAATGGGGGGAGTGGGAGTGGGGGGCGTCCGGGGGGGGCGCAGCCGGGGGCTGCCCCTCGCAAGGGGGCTGGAAAGGGGCCGGAGGTTGGGACGGGGGGCGCAGGGGGGGCAGGGGGGGCGTGGGGGCGAGGGGGTTTTGGATGACGTAGAGCCCCCCCGCGAGGGGGGCCTGGGGGGTGCAGGAGCGGGCGAGGGGCTCGGAGGGGGGGCGGGGGGGTTGGGAGGGGGGGCGCGAGTGGGGGCGGGAGGGGGGGCGGGAGAGGGGTTGGGGCTGCGAGGGGGGGCGGGCGGCGTGCGGGGAGGGCATTTGGGGGGGGGGCAGCTGGGGGGCGTCCCCCCCCAGGGGGGGGGGAGCGAGGGAGGGGGACGGGGAGGCTCCAGGGAGCTTCTGCTGCCCCGCGGGAAGCTGCAACAGAGAAGGAAAAGCCAGAGGTTAGTGGCAGCCCCGCAAGCCCCCGGCCCCCCCCCGGGGGTCTCCCCGCAGCCCCCACCCCCGGGGGTCGCCCCCTGCCCCGCGCTGAGCCGAGGGGAGAGGGGTTGGGGGGGTTTGGGGGGGTTTGGGGGGTCTGGGGGGGAAGGGAGAGGCCCCACAGCCCCAAATTGCTGCCCCAGGGGGGTGTCAGGAGGGTCAGGGCTTGGGGGGGGGGTTGGGGGGGGTGACAGCCCCGGTAATTAATGGGGGGTTAATGGATGGGTTGGTAATTAATAGGGATGGTAATGGGCTGGCCTCGTTAATTAATAGGGGTGTTAATGGGATGTCCCGTTAGTTAACGGGGGTGGTAATGGGATGGCCTGGTAACTAACGGGGGTGTTAATGGGACGGCCCCATTAATTAACAGGGATGTTAACGGGATGCCCATGTAACTAACGGGGATGTTAACGGGATGTCCCGTTAATTAACAGGGATGTTAAAGGCATGTTCCAGTAACTGATGGGAATGATAATGGGACGGCCCCATTAATTAACAGGGATGTTAATGGGATGGCCCGGGAACTAACAGGATGTTAACAGGATGTCCTGTTAACTAATGGGGATGTCAACAGGATGGCCCCATTAATTAACAGGGATGTTAACGGGATGTCCCATTAATTAACGGGGATGTTAACGGGATGTCCCAGTAACTAACGGGGACGTTAACGGGATGTCACAACAATTAACGTGGATCTTAACGGGATGGCCCCATTAATTAACAGGGATGTTAACGGGATGTCCCATCAATTAACATGGATGTTAACGGGATGGCCCCACTAATTAACAGGGATGTTAACGGGACAGCCCAGTAACTAACGGGGATGTTAATGGGATGTCCTATTAATTAATAGGGATATTAACAGGACGGCCCCATTAATTAACAGGGATGTTAATGGGATGTCCCGTTAATTAACAGGGATGTTAACGGGGTGTCCCATTAATTAACAGGGACGTTAATGGGATGTCCCATTAATTAACGGGGACGGCCCTGGCCCACCCAGCCCAGCCCTCCTGGCAGCGGCCCCCAGGGGCTGTAGGGGAGGAAGAGGAGGAGGAAGAGGAGGAAGAGGAGGAGGAAGCAGCCGGGGGGGTTAGTGGGGACGCGGGGGCAAAAGCAAGCTTGGGGGGGGGAGCGGGGCTGGGAGGGGGGACAGGGGGACGGACGAGGGGACGCCCCCGGCCGAGAGCCACCCCCGGGGCAGGGGGGGGGCATTTGGGGGGGGGGGGGGACCGAGACGGAGCAAAGCCGGGGGCACCCACGGGTGCGGCGGTGCCCGGGAGCGATTTGGGTGCCCTCGGGATGTGCTGGGGTAGGGTCTGGATGTGTAGCTGTGAGGGTCACCAAAATACCGAGATTTGTCACCAAAACGCCACCATCGTCACCGAAATGCTACCATTGTCACCAAAATGCCACGATTTGTCACCAAAACGCCACGATTTGTCACCAAAATGCCACGATTTGTCACCACAAACTGCTCTTTGTCACCAAAATGCCACAATTCGTCACCAAAACGCCAAGATTTGCCACCAAAATGCCACCATCGTCACCAAAATGCCACCATTTGTCACCAAAATGCCACCATCGTCACCAAAACACCAAGATTCGTCACCAAAACGCCAAGATTCATCACCAAAATGCCACTGTTGTCACCAAAACACCAAGATTTGTCAACCAAAACCCCACCACTGTCACCAAAACACCAAGATTCATCACCAAAACACCATCTTTGTCACCAAAACGCCAAGATTTGTCACCAAAACACCATCACTGTCACCAAAACACCATAATCGTCACCAAAACACCAAGATTTGTCACCAAAATGCCACGATTTGCCACCACTACACCCCAACTTGTCACCCAACCACGACTGTCACCAGCAGCCCGCGGTTCCTCGCCACCAACCCGCGCTTTGTCACCAATTAGCTGCCGTTCGTCACCACCAGCCTGAGATTTTTCACCAAAAAAACGAGATTTGTCCCCAATCCACGGCTTGTCACCACCAAACCGTGCGGTACCACCGATAAACCGCAGCTCGTCACCAACAAACGGCAATTTGTCACCAAGAAACTTTTACTTTTCACCAAAAAGCCACGATTTGTCACCAACAAACTGCGATTTCTCACCGACAAGCCATGATCTGTCACCAACAAATCACCATTTTTCACCAATAAACTTATTTTTCACCATTAAACCATTATTTTTACCAACAAGCTGCCATTTGGCACCAACTAACCATGGTTTGGCACCAACAAACCATGATCTGTCACCAAAAATGGTGATTTTTCACTAATAAGTTCTTATTTTTTACCAACAAGCCATGATTTGGCACCGAGTAACCATGATTTGGCACCAACAAACCATGATTTTTCACCAATAAACTTATTTTTCACCAATAAACCATGATTTTTCACCAACAAACTGCCACTTGGCACCAACTAACCGTGACTTTTTACCAACAAACCACAACTTTTCACCAATATCCCACCATTTGCCACCAACAAACCACGATCTTTTACCAAAACCGGTGACTTTCCCCCAATAAATCGTTATTTTCCACCAAAACAAACCCTTATTTTCCACCAACTAACCTCCCCTTGGCACCCACCATCCACAATCACCCCGACAAGCGGGCACCCCAGCCTTGGCAGTGCCGGGACGCCGCGCGGTGCCACCGGGGCCTGAACCCAATCCCCGATCCCCGATAACCCATGGGGCTCAGCCCCGGCACCCATGGGGACACCGAACCCGTCCCTGGCACCCATGGGGACACCGAACCCATCCTGGGCACCCATGGGGACACCAAACCTGTGCCCGGCACCCACGGGGACACCAAACCCATCCTGGGCACCCACAGGGACACCGAACCCGTCCCTGGCACCCATGGGGACACCAAACCCGTTCTGGGCACCCATGGGGACACCAAACCCGTTCTGGGCACCCATGGGGACAACAAACCCATCCCTATTACCCATGGGGACACCAAACCCGTCCCTGGCACCCACGGGGACACCGAACCTGTCCCCAGCACCCATGGGGACCTCGAACCCGTCCTGGGCACCCATGGGGCCACCGAACCTGTCCCTGGCACCCACGGGGACACCAAACCCATCCCGGCACCCATGGGGACATCAAACCCATCCCTATTACCCACAGGGACACCGAACCCGTCCCCGGCACCCATGGGGACACCGAACCCGTCCCCAGCGCCAACGGGGACCCCGAACCCGTCCCCGTCCCCCACGAGGCATCCCCCCCGCGGTGCGGATCTACTCGCCTGCTGCAGGAACATCTGCATGGAGTCCTGGCTGATGACGGCGCCGGCGGCCGCCTGGCCCAGGATGATTTTTTCGGGGCTGGAAGAGGCCAAACCGGGGCTGGGCTGAGCCGGGGCTGGCGGCGGCGGCGGCGGCGGCGGCGGGGCGGGCGGCGGGGGCTGCACGCTGAGCTGCAGCGGCGGCGGCGCGGCGGGCGGCTGTGGGGCCGCCTGGACGGTGAGGATGGGCGACTGCTCGGCGCCGGGGAGGAGGCCGGCGGCGGAGGCGGGTTGTGGCTGCACCAAACCGGGGCTCTGGCTGCTGGCGGCGGCGGCGGCGGCGGAGGGGGGCTGGATGCTGACGGCGGGGCCCAGGTTGTCGGCGGCGTTGAGCATGGCCACCTGGCTGGGCAGCGTCACCCCCTGGATCACCGTGGGGCCCGGCTGGCCGATGGCACCGCCGGGCAGCGAGGCAGCCACCGCCGGCTGGCTCTGCGTGGTGAGGCCGCCGGCCAAGGAGACGGGCATCTGGAAGAGGGCCGGCTGCCCCACTTGGCCCGGCTGCAGCTGGATGGGGGCCGAGAGGATGTGAGCGGTGCCGTGGGCGTTCTGCGAGGTCAGCACCTGGCCCAGGTTGAGCTGCCCGGCCAGGTTCTGGTTGGTGAGGATCTGCGCCGGCAGCGCCTGGTTGGCGATCAGCTGCCCGCCCGGCCCCGGGCTGGTGATGATGTGCGCCTGGCCGCTGGCGTGCGAGGCGGCGAGGATTTGGCCGCCCATGTTGGCCGGCAGGGCCGAGAGCTGCTGCGGGAGCTGCACGGCGGAGGCGCCGGCCAGCTGCCCGGGGAGCAGGAACTGGTTCTGGCCCTGCAGCACCGCCTGCGGCACGTGCTGCGCCGGGATGACGATGCTGCTGCCCTGGTTGAGGAGCTGCACGCTCATGGGCTTGCTGAGCGCCGGCTGCTGCGGCGGGGGCTGCTTGAAGACGTTGGCCGGCAGCCCCTGGGGGAAGCCCGAGAGCACCACGTTCTGGCCGGCCTTGCCCGCCATGAAGGTGAGGTTCTGCTGCGCCTTCTGCTGCTGCAGGGCGGCCTCGTTGGGGATGGCGAGCGCGGCGTTGTTGGGGGCGAAGGGCTTGGGGGTGATCTGGTAGAGCTTCTGCTGCAGGACGCCGGCGGGTTTGGGCTGGATGGGGGTGGGCGTGCGGTGGATGATGACGTTCTGCGCCTGCACCAGGGGGCTGCTGAGGCTGGAGGTGACGGTGAGGGGCTGCGAGGCCGGGGCGCCGGCCACGCCGCCGAACACGGAGCCGCCGTTGAGCGTGGTGGTGGCCACGGCCGGCAGGTTCTTCTGCAGCACCAGCCCGGCGCCCTGCGGCGAGACCCCGGCCGAGGCCAGCGTCACCTGCTGCTGCTCGGGGGCCGGCTGGGCGATGTAGCTGCCCACGGGCATGGCGGCCACCGGCGAGGGCTGCACGGGCTTGGCGATCAGCTGCTGCGCCGGCTGGTTGATGGCCATCACCTGCTGGCCCACCACCTGGATGGGCGCGATGCCCAGCGCGCCGCCGGGGCTGCCGTTGGGCAAGCCCTGCAGGTTGGAGATGGGCTGGATGGTGACGTTGCCCAGCCCCACCTGCTGCAGGAAGGGCTGCACGCTGATGGCTTTGTTCACCACCTCGGCGCCCACCGGCTGCTGCACCAGCGCCTGGTGCGTGAGGACGGCGGGCTGCTGCAGCCCCAGCAGGTCGGCGCCGCCGGAGAAGATCTGCGGGGCGCCGTCGGAGGCGGCTTGCACCACGGGCTGCAGCGTGGGCAGCTGGAAGGAGCCCAGGTCCAGCTCGGCCTCGGCCTCCAGCGTCTGCTCCGTGATGTTGGCCTCCTGCAGGCTCTGCTGGAGGATGTCGCAGGGCTGCTCCGCGTTGGGCAGGGCGGCGGCGGCGGCGGCGGCGGCGCCGCTGCCGGTCGGGGAGCCCAGGATGTCATCCTCCAGGAAATCGAGGTCCACGCTGGTGGCGGGCTGGCTCTGCTCGGCGTTCAGGTGGTTGCCGGAGGGCTCCTGGACGTGCAGCTGGGACGCGGGGGGAGAGAGGAGAAGGAGTTGGATTGGGGGGTGTGGGAGAAACGAGGGGGGAGGTTTCCTGCTCTGCCTCGCGGCCCCGCCGGTGCTCGCAGCGCTCGCGGTGTGAGGATGGCAAAGCTCTGCACAAAGCATCGCCACGGGGACCCCCGGAGCTGCCCGGGACACCTTGAGGAACGAGCCTGGACCCGGTGTTAGGAGCCAGCGGGGTCAGGGCGTGCTCCTTGCCCTCCCTAATTCCTCGGGGATAAACCCGAGGCTGCTGCCGGGGCTGGAGGGGGAAATTTCGCTCCCTAAAGGCTCTCAGCGACAGCCCCGCGCCTCCCCTCGTGCCCAGCACCTCGCACTGCCCCACACCCAGGAGGGAGAAGCGCCTTAGGAAGAGGAGAATCCAAAATCCAGCAGAAAATTTAAATCTATGAACTAATTAAAGGCGCGCAGAGCTAACCCTCGGCCCTCCGCTACGCTCAGCGGCGATAAACCAGCAGCGGCTTTGAGCAAAGTCCTCAGGAAAAAAAATAAAGAGCAACGCGAACAGGAACGGAGGGGACAAAAAAAAAAAGGTTCTGTTAAATTTACGTGCAGGTGGAGGGGGAAAAAATGACCTTCGGGCCAAAAAAACGGGTTCTTGGGGCAAAAAGAGAAGGGTTTTAGAGTTTCTGCCTCTCGTTTTGCTCTGCTATTCCAGTGGGATGTGAGGGGGAGGAAGAGGAGCGCTCCCTGCTCCACCCGGGGGGAGCGAAGCGGATGGTGAGGAGACATTTTTGCTCCAAAACGCCCGAATTTTCCCCAAATTCCCCCTGGAGGGCTGGGAGCGCCGCTGCTCCTTCCCTGCTCTCCTTCCTCCCGCGAGCATCGGGTTTGGCTCCCCCCGACCTGGTGGGGGGGGGGACACCCCTTGGGGCTGCTTCTCTCCAGATCCGGGGAGCACTGCCTGCAAACGAGCCTCAAAACCAAAAAAAAAAACCAAAAAGGGGGAAAAAAATCAAAAGGAAGGTTTCTAAGCTACCGCTCCCCACATAGGAATGACCCAAATACATACCCCAGCACCTTCAAAAAAGGCACTGGCTGCATCTCCTGTGTTGTCCAGGAGATCATCACTGTCAATCTGTAATTAAAAAGATTTAATTTACTTTCTTTACACGGAGTATGAAAAAAAAATCATGAAAAAAAACAACAAAAAAAAAAAGCCCAGTTCAGCGCTGACTGGGAACGGCGCGCGGGCAGCGGCGGGGCGAGCTTCCCTCCCAGCCTTCCCGGGAGAACACCCGTTTTTGCCTGAAATGGCCCCAAAATGCCGGGTCGAGCAGCGCCCGACCCCTTTCTGCCAAGGTCCCCGAAGCGCCGCCACCAGGGCTTGGGCAGAGCCCGATGGACGCGAGGAAAAAGGGGAAAAAAGGGAAAAAAAAATAATAAAAAAAAAGAATCGTGGAAGTGGAAGGGGTCTCAGCCCGGGGTTGTCTTTGACCGGCGCAAACGGTTTTTTTTTAGGCAAAATTTTTTTAGTTTTGTTTTTTTTTTTCCCGCGAGCGAGGCCCCCGCTCACCTTCTCGGATCCATGGAGGAAGTCGTTCAGGGCCTGGGGGTCGCTGTAAAACAGGAGGGGAAGAGTTTAGGGGGCAAAAACCTTCAGGGGACGGACCCCCAACCCCCACGGGGTAACGAGGGGCCGGGCAAAGCGCCCTGTGCAGCCCTAGGTGGGATTTTTTTGGGGACAGAACACAATAAACCACCAAACTCCCCATTTCCAGCCGTTTGGGCACCCTCCCGAGCGCACCCAGGGGTTCTTTTTTTTTTGGGGTCTCTCAGAATCAATCTGAGGCCGGCGGAGGAAGAGCAGCGAAGCCGCTGGCAGCCCCCCCAAAATCCCACTCACCAAATGACATCAAGCAAGCACCGGCCGTCTTCATCATCCATGTCAACTGCAAAGAGAGGAGAGGAGAGGAGAGGAGCGTTATTGGGGTGGGGGCACCACGGGGAGCTGCTCCCCCCGGGGGGGCACCTACCTAGGGGCGCTCGCCGCCGCTCATCCTGCCCGGGCCCGCCGCAAAATCCCCGCGCACGACCAGATCTGCTCAGGCGCTGGGGGTCCTCTGGGCTTCAGCCTCCCTGAACACAAATAATGGAGTTATTTTGGGGTGTTTTGGGGTGTTTTTGCAAGGGGCGGGGCGCCGGCTCCCCCCCGCCGCCTCCTGGCGCGAGCCCCATCCGGAGAGAGCCAAGCAGGCCCAAAAAACCCATCCAGAAGGGACAAAAAAAGCCCTTTTTACAACCAAAAGGGGGGAGCGGGGAGAGGGAGGTCGGCGGGTCCGTCCTACCCGACGCCAAGCGAGGTTTGGTGCATGTTTTGGGGGCGTTTGTACGGTTTTGGGATGCTTCTTTGCGTGTTTTGGGGTGTTTGTATGGTTTTGGGACATTTCTTTGCGTGTTTTTGGGGCGTTTGTACGGTTTTGGGATGTTTCTTTGCATGTTTTTTTGGTGTTTGTATGTTTCTTGGATGTGTCTTTGCATGTTTTTGAGGCATTTGTATGGTTTTTGGGGCGTTTGTATGGTTTTTGGATGTTTCTTTGCATGTTTCTGGATGTTTCTTTGCATGTTTTTGGGGCGTTTGTACATTTTTTGGATGTTTCTTTGCATGCTTTTGGGGCATTTGTACATTTTTTGGATGGTTCTTTGCATGTTTTGGGGGCGTTTGTACGTTTTTGGTGCATTTCTTGGCACATTTTTGGGCTATTTGGGTTCAGAAGGGGGAGCCGAGGGTCTCCTGACAACCTCAGCCCCAGCCGCCCTCTTTGCCAAACCCCTTTTGAGGAGCAAGGATGGGAAACGCTCGTTTTGGGTTTATTTTTCTTTTTTTCCCCGTCGTGTTTTTGGTGTTATTTTGGTGTCCCCCCCCCCGCCCGGATCTGCTCCGCAGCTGTGGGCTGGGCAGGGCTCAAATGAGGCCGCTAACGAGCTCCGAGCTAACGAGGAGGCGCGAGCCAGCTCAAAAAAGGGACGGGGAACGAGCGGGGAAGCCGCTGGGGGGGGACCCCGCGGGGCTCCACAACCCTGCCCAAAATTTGGGGGCTCCCCACGACCGCCCCCCCGGCTGGGGGAAGGCAGCAGGAGAGGAATTCCCCAATTTTGGGCCTTGGGAATTGGATTTGACCCCAGGCGGGCTCGTTTCTCAGCAGCCGGATGGCCAAAAACCCTACAAAAACCAGCGGGGGCTTCACCGGGGTGCTGGGGGGCAAGAAAACGGTGCCAGGAGCCCACCGTGTCCCCCCCCCCCGCGTCCCCTCCCCTCTTGCTGCCCATTTTGACACACTGGGGTGTCAAAAACCATCATTAGGCCGAGCCCAGAGCATCCAAATCGGGGATTCTCCACCCAAAACCCCCCCTGGCGACGCCAAACCGAGCGGTTACGGGAACGCGGAGCCGGATGGGGACCCAGCACCGAGCCCGGGTTGCCCAAATCCCCCGACTTTGTCCTTAAAATCCGCCCTGCTCCTCCCGACGTCTCCCGGCCCCCCGGGGGGGGTCGCCCACCCCCTGCCCGCTGCGGGAACGCGGAACCCCGGGGAGGACTTTACACCTTGGGGACGCCTCCGGACTTTACCCCCTGCACCGCCCGGCGAGGAGAGGTGGAAAAACCAACCCCGAGCGGGCACCTCGGCCCCACAGACCCCCAAAAATCCCCCAAAATTCACTCCTGATCCCCCCCCCCGCAGGCGTCACCGCTTTGGGACCACCAAACTTTAGGGTTTAGGGTGGAGGAAGCTGCAGGACCCCACCCGTCCTGCGCCCCACGGTGCCACCCGCTCCTTTTCCCACCCTTTCGGGTGCCATTTTTCTATTTTTGAGGTTTTCTCCAGCAAAATTGACCCCGGGGCCACGGGACGGGTTCGGGGCCCTGCTGTGGGACCCCTGGGAAGCCCCCAGGTCCCGGCAGGAGCCCCCCCCTCACGCTGATAAATATTTGAGCCGTAAGGAGCCGCCGCGCGGGGTGCTGCTCTTCTTCTTCTTCTTCTTTTTTTTTTTTGTTTTTTTTTTTTTTTCCTTCTTCGCTCGCAGAAATTTAAAAAAGGAAACGGGGCAGATTCTGAACATACCGACGGCCAGCGGCTATTTTTAACGGCCGGCTCCCGAGCGCCGTGCCCGGGAGCTCCAGGAACCGGGCGCGAGCGGCGCTGCCCCCAGCAGCCCCCTTTGTGTCCCCCCCCCCCGAGGGTCAATCCCAAAATTTCGGAGGCCGGCGGCCACGAGCAGAGCCCATGGGGGCCCTGCTCCGGTTTAGGCTCCCAGCGCCGCTCCGATTCAGGTTCCCAGCTCCGGTTTAGGCGCCCTGCTCTGATTCAGGTTCCTTGCGCTGATTTGGGTCCCCAAATCCACTCCGATTTTGGTTCCCAGCTCCGCTTCGATTCAGGCTCCTGGCTCCACTCTGATTCAGGCTCCTGGCTCCACTCCGATTCAGGCTCCCAGCACCGAATTCGGTTCCCAGCTCTGCTTCGATTCAGGTTCCCCACTTCACTTTGATTCAGGCTCCCGGTTCCACTCCAATTTCAGTTCCCAGCTCCACTCCGATCCAGGTCCCCAGTTCTGCTCCGATTTCGGCTCCCAGCACCAATTCAGGCTCCCCAGTCCACTCCAATCCAGTTCAGGCTCCCTGCTCCAGTTCAGGTCCCCAGCTCCACTCCAATTTAGGCTCCCCATTCCAATCCAGTTCAGGCTCCCCGCTCCGCTCCAGGTCCCCAGCTCCACTCCGATTCAGGTCCCCAGCTCCGCTCCAGTTCAGGCTCCCAGCACCAATTCAGGCTCCCCACTCCGCTCCAGTTCAGGCTCCCAGCACCAATTCACGCCCCCAGCTCCACCCCAATTCATCCTCCCCACTTTGATCCAGTCTCCCCATTCCTCCCAGTCCCCAAGGCTCCACCAAAAACCATCTCCATCCTCCCACCCCTCCCGACCAGCACCTCTCTGCGCCCCAGGACCCCCAACCCCGAGAAATTCGGGGTCCCCTCACGCCCCCCCCCCCCCCCCAGCCCCCCGATTCACCGGTGCCTGGTGGGAGGCAGGAGCCCGGCGCCCGCTGCTCGCTCCCCTTCCCTCCCTCCTTCCTCCTCCCAGCGCCGCCTTTTGCTCCAAATCATTTCCAGACTTCGCTCGGGAGCGGCACCGGGGGCCCTCGGCGGTGCCCGGGGAAAAAGCCAAACACCGGCGCCGGGCCTGACCCCGAAACCCGAGTTTTCGGCCAAATTTTCCCCTCCAAAATCAACCAGAGAGCTCCCACCACTCCCTTCCCTCTCTCCAAGCCCACCGCGGCCGCTGGCGGTGCTGCAAACGAGGCGATTTCACCCCAATTTCACCCCGATTTCGCCCCGATTTCGGCAGGTTTCCCCGCGGCGGCGTGATAACCCCTCAGAGCCTGAAATTGGGCAGCCCCTTCCTGCCAAAACCCCCAAATTTGGCAGCCTGCTCCTACCAAAAACCCCAAATTTGGTGGCCTGAGCCCGGCAGCGCCGCGGCCACCGCGCCAACGACTCCCCAGCACCAAGCTGGGCTCCGCCGAGGCGCCGGGGAGAAAATTTTGGCCATGGGGGCTGAGGAAGAGGAGGGCTGCACCCATGGGGGGGCTTGGGGAGGAAGGAGGGGGTCCCACCGGGTGTCCCCGTGGTGCTGTCACCCTCCAGCATCGCCTGGCACCGAGCGGCCCCCGGTAGCAGTAGGAGGGGGCCACCCGCACCCCAAGGCACCCGGAGGTACCCCCAGGGCACCCTGAGGTGCCCCAATGCACCCTGAGGCTCCCCCATGGCACCCCCAAAGCACCCTGAGGTGCCCCAAAGCACCTCAAGGCACCCTGAGGCACTCCCAAGGCACCCCAAGGTGCCCCAAAGCACCCCCAAGGCACCCCAAGGTGCCCCCAAGGCACCCCCCATGGCGCCCTGAGGTGCCCCAAGGCACCCCAAAGCATCTCAAGGTGCCCCAAGACACCCCCCAAGGCACCCCAAGGTGCCCCAAAGCACCCCGAGGCACCCCAAGGCTCCCCAAGGCACCCCCCAAACCACCCCAAGGCACCCCAAGACACCCCCAGGGCACCCCAAAGCACCCTGAGGTGCCCCAAGGCACCCTGAGGCACCCCCAGGGCGCCCCAAGACACCCCAAAGCACCCCAAGGTGCCCCAAGCCCAGTGGGGACCCCCTGAGCCCACCGGGTCCCTCGTGGGGTCACCAGGGCACGGGGCTGGGGGTGCTGATGGCGCTGAGGTGGGTGCTCAATGTGGGGGGTGCACAGTGCCCGGGGGGGGGGCAACATGGGGGCACAGAACGCCAGGGGGGTGCAGGATGTGGGGTACGACACCCAGGGGGGCACAATGTGGGGGGTGCAGGATGCCAAGGGGGGGCACAATGGCAGGGGGGTGTAACCCCTGGGGGGGCACCATGAGGGGTGCACAGCACCTGGTGGGGCACAACGGTAGGGGGTGTATGACATCGGGGGGGTGCATCACTTGGGGGGGGCACAACATCATCGGGGGGGCAATGCCAGGGGGTGTAACACCGGGGGGGGCACAACATTGGGGGTGCAGAACACCGGGGGGGGGCACATCATCATAGGGAACATCACCGGGGGGGACACAACATCATGGGGGTGCAATGGCAGGGGGCGTAACGTCGGGGGGGGGCAATGCCAGGGGTGTACAACATCGGGGGGGGGCAGATCACCATAAGGGACATCATGGGGGGGGGCACAACGGCAGGGGGTGTAACACCGGGGGGGGGGCACATCAACAGTGAGGGGGGGGCTCATCAACACTGTGGGGGGGCAATACCAGGGGCGCACAACATCCGGGGGGGGGGAACATCCCCGGGGGGGGCCATCCCCGGGGGTCGCGGCCCCCCCCCACGGCCGTGCCGAGCGAACAAAAGGCGGGGGGCGTCGGGGCGCGGAGGGGGGGGGGGCGCAGGAGGAGGGGGGGGGCGCAAACTCCACTTTATTCGGCCGCGGCTC
>NC_139072.1:288538-324223 GCF_965140915.1 Aythya marila | reverse complement strand
GGGGGGCAAAAAGGGCTCCCGGGGGGGGGGGAACCCCAGGACCCCCCCCCCCCCCCTCCAGGAGCCCCGCTAAGCGCTGGCCACGCCCATTTCAGCGGGAGGTCACGCCCCTTTTCGGCCGCCAGGCCACGCCCCCTCCCCTCGGCGCCAGGCCACGCCCTCTGGAGCCTGCAAGTCCCTCCCTCCCCACAGCCAGGCCCCGCCCGTTTCGGCTCCGGGCCCCGCCCCCCTTTCGGCGGCAGACCACGCCCCCTCCCGGCGGCAGGCCCCGCCCACCTGCAGGCTCTCCTTCAGCTGGGGGATGAGCAGCCGGAAGCGCTGCACGGGGTCGAAGTCCTGCGCCTGCGCAGCCGCCACCTGCGCCGGTAACGGCGGCCCGGGCCCCGCCCCCTGCGCCGGCCCCGCCCCCGGCGCGAGCGGCGGCGCAGGCGCACTGGGAGGCCCCGGCCCGGGCCCCGGCGGCGGCGGCTGCTGCGGGGGAGCCGCCATGCTCCCGCCTCGCCTTCCGCTTCCTGCCGGGAAGTGACGTCACGGCGGGGGGGCCTTCCCGGCGCGGCTGCCCGCGGCGCTGCCTGCGCAGGGCCGAGCCCCGCCATGGCGCCCACCATCCAGACGCAGGCGCAGCGGGAGGAGCCGGGCCACAGGTACGGCGCCCCCCCGTGACGTCACGGCCGTGACGTCAGCGCCGTGACGTCACGGGGGACCCCGCCGTGACGTCACTCCCCCTCCCCCCCCCCCACAGGCCCAGCTCCCACCGGACGCTGCCGGAGAGGTGGGGGAGGGGCTCCGGGACCACGTGGGGGGGAGGGGGCGGGGCTACAGGGGAGGGGGCGGGGCCTGGGGGGCCGGGGTCTGGGGGGGGGAGGGGCACAGGGTCTGGGGGGGGGGCACGGAGGGGGGAGGGGGTCCCATAGGGTCTGGGGGCCCAAAAGTGGCCTGGGGGGGTCCTGAAGGGTCCTGGGGAGGTCATGGGGTCCTTGGGAGGGTCCTGGTTGGGGGGGGGGAGCTGCGGTTGTGTGGGGGTGTTCTCAGGGTCCGGGGGGGGGGTCATGGGGTCTGAGGGGGGTCTCAGGGTCCGGGGGGGGATCCCCAGGGTGGGGGGGGGTCTCAGTGTCCTGCGGGGGGGGTCCGCAGGGTCGCGGCCCCCCCCCGACCACGGTGCGCGCAGGTCGGGCGTGGTGTGCCGGGTGAAATACTGCAACAGCCTCCCCGACATCCCCTTCGACCCCAAGTTCATCACCTACCCCTTCGACCAGAACCGGTACGGACGGCTCGGGGGGGGACGAACAGCTCCGGGGGGGGGGGGCACCGAAATACGAGGGGGGGGTCATTGTGTGTGTGTCCCCCCCCCAGGTTTGTGCAGTACAAGGCCACGTCGCTGGAGAAGCAGCACAAGCACGACCTGCTGACCGAGCCCGACCTGGGCGTCACCATCGACCTCATCAACCCCGACACCTACCGCATCGACCCCAGCGGTGAGCCCGGCTTCCACCCCAAAAAAAGGGTGTTTTTGTTTTTGTTTTTTCTTTTATGGCGACACACACACACGCGCGCGCACACAATAACACCCCCCCCCCGCGATTTGTCTCCGTTCAGTGCTCCTGGACCCAGCGGATGAGAAGCTGCTGGAGGAGGAGATCCAAGCGCCCACCAGCTCCAAGAGGTAATGGGGACCATGGGGGGGGGGCACCCAAATATTTTGGGCTGGGGGGGGGCTACGTCACCCCCTGTCCCACCCCCCCAGGTCACAGCAGCATGCCAAGGTGGTGCCATGGATGCGCAAGACCGAGTACATCTCCACCGAGTTCAACCGCTACGGCGTCTCCAACGAGAAGCCCGAGGTCAAGTGAGTCTGGGGGGGATCAGAAGGAGGGGGGGACGCACCCCCTGCCCCTCCCTGTGACCCCCCCACGCTGCTGTGCCCCACCCCCCAAAAAAAAAAGGATCGGCGTCTCGGTGAAGCAGCAGTTCACGGAGGAGGAGATCTACAAGGACCGCGACAGCCAAATCGCCGCCATCGAGAAAACCTTCGAGGACGCCCAGAAAGCGGTGGGGAATTGGGGGCTGGGGGGCATGGGGGGGGGGGGGCACGTTGGGGACCCCCCCCGGTGTGGAATTTTTCAGGGCTGAGCCCCCCCCTCCCACTCCTCAGATCACGCAGCACTACAGCAAGCCCCGCGTCACCCCGGTGGAGGTGATGCCCGTGTTCCCCGACTTCAAGGTAGGGATTTATGGAGGGGAGGGGGAGAAAATTGAGGGATGGGGGCAGCTTTATCACACCGCCCCCCCCCTAAAAAAAAAAATAAAATAGATGTGGATCAACCCCTGCGCCCAAGTCATCTTCGACTCGGACCCGGCGCCCAAGGACACGAGCGGCCCCGCAGCGCTGGAAATGATGTCCCAGGCCATGATCAGGTTTGGGGGGGGGGCACAGCAAAGGGGGAGGGCACGCACAGAGCCCCCCCCAACCCCCCCCAGCCCTGTTAACCCCTTGCTGCCCGCAGGGGGATGATGGACGAGGAGGGGAACCAGTTCGTGGCCTATTTCCTGCCGGTGGAGGAGACGCTGCGCAAGCGCAAGCGGGACCAGGAGGAGGAGATGGACTACGCCCCCGAGGATGTGTACGGGGCGGGGCGGCACAGGGCTGGGGGGGGTCTTACAACACGGGGGGGGGGGGGGGGCCCTATAGAGCCCCCCCAAGGCTGTGACAGAGAAGCCAAGGGCGAGCTGTGGATTTCTGGGGAGGCAGAAACTAAATTTGGGGGCGGTTTGGTGGTGGGGAGATGGGTTTGACACCCCCCCGCTTTATTTTTATTGCCCCCCCCCCCCCAGGTACGACTACAAGATCGCTCGGGAGTACAACTGGAACGTGAAGAACAAAGCCAGCAAGGGCTACGAGGAGAATTACTTCTTCATCTTCCGCGAGGGCGACGGCGTCTACTACAACGAGCTGGAGACCAGGTGGGGGTCCGGGGGGGGCCAGAAGGGGCCGGGACCCCCCCCCCCAAAAAAAAAAAAACAACAAGAGAGGGGTCCTGACACCCCCGGGCTCCTCTCAGGGTGCGGCTGAGCAAGAGGCGGGCGCGGGCGGGGGTGCAGTCGGGCACCAACGCGGTGCTGGTGGTGAAACACCGTGACATGAACGAGAAGGAGCTGGAGGCACAGGTGAGCCCCCCCCCGGTGCAAAACAGCTTTTTGGGGACCACCCCTCGGCTTTTTGGGGCTCCCCCCGGCCTTTTGGGCCCCCCCCCCGGGGGGAACTGAGCCCCCCCTGCCCCGGCAGGAGGCGCGGAGGGCGCAGCTGGAGAACCACGAGCCCGAGGAGGAGGAGGAGGAGGAGATGGAGGCTGAGAAGGAGGCGCCAGGCTCCGGTAAGTGGGGGGGGGGGGCTTTTTTTTTCGGGGGGGGGGCCTCCCGCTACACCCCCCCTCCGATTTGTTCCCCCACACTTCCTTTTCCAGATGAGGAGCGGGAGAAGGGCAGCGAGAGCGAAGGGGCCGGGAGCGGCGAGGAGGAGGAGGAGGAGGCCGAAGGCTCCGGCGGGGGGGCGGCGGCGGCGGCGGCAGCAGCAGCGAGCAGGGGGGGTCGGCGCGGAGCGAGGACGAGGCCGAAGAGGAGGAAGAGGAGGAGGAAGAGGAGGAGGAGGAAGGCTCCGGAGGGGGCGGGGGGGCAGCGCGGCGGGGGGGCAGCGCCGCCGCCCGCGCCGCCCGCGACCAGGAGGAGATCTTCGGCAGCGACGACGACGAGGAAGAGGAGGAGGAGGAAGAGGAGGAAGAAGAGGAGGAGGAGGAAGAGTCGGAGGGGGGGGGCAGCGAGGGGGGGGCGCCCCCCCGCAGCCCCCGCCTCAGCCCCAGCGAGGCCTCGGAGGAGGAGGAGGAGGAGAGCGCGAGCGAGGCGTCCGACTCCTCCAGCGACTGAGTTTTTGGGGGGAAAAACGCCACTTTTGGGGGTGTTTTTTTATTTTGTGGGGGAAAAAAGCCCAAAAAAAGACCAGTTTGGGGTTTTTTTTGTTGTTTTTTTTTTTTTCTCTTTAATAACGTAGTCATGGTTACCAGCCATAGTCATAACAAAAGTTATTCATAATAAAATGTATCTAAAATAACGCTTCTATCTCCGGGGCCGCGGCGCTACGGGTACAAAGGGGGGGGGGCATGGGGCAGGGGGGGGCTGTACCGACCGGGGGGGCCCCCCCCCTTCCCGGGGCATCGCCATGTACCTAAAGCCTGGGGGGGGGTCACCCCCGCGCCAATCCCCCCAAAAAACGGGCACCGAGGGGCTGTACCCCCCCCCCCAAAAAAAAAAAAAAAACAGACACGGGGGGGGGTTTCCCCTCCCCAAAATGGGCACGGGGGGGGCGTGGTGATGTGGAGCCCCCCCCCTTCAATGTGTCGTCCCCCCCCCAGCTTCATGGTTTGGTTTGCCGGGGGCAAATAATATTAATATTAGAATAATAATAATAATAAAGGAAGGAAGGAAAAAAAAAAAAAGAAACCAAAAAAAACGGGGAATTATTAAAAAAAAAATTAAAGGAAACCCGGCCGGGAGAGCCCCCCCCCCTGCACGCAGCCCCTGTAGTGTTCACACACAGCCCCCCCCCGGCAAAGTCATCGCCCCCCCCCCCCCCGGGAGCCCCTCGGTTGCTTTATTTTTTGGGGGGGGGGGGGGGGGGGTGTGCCCCTGATTTCCCCCCCACACTCATAAAGATGCACGGGGAAAGGTGGGGGGGGGCCGGGGGGGGTTGGGGGGGGCACAGTCACAGCGGGGGGGGGCAAAGAGGGGCGCGGAGCCCCTGCGGAGGGGGGGGCAGCGTCAGATGGTCGAGGTCTTGTCTGTGCCGTCTGCGGGGGGCAAACGGGGGGGGGGGGGTCAGGAGGGGAAGGAGGCTCTTCCCCCCCCTCCCTAGAAGCCCCCCCCACCTAAAAAAGTATTAAACCCGTGCCCCCCCCCGGGCTCACCCCCCAGCGCGTGCTCCGTCATGCTCAGGCACAGCGACTCCAGCGTGGGGTTGATCTCCAGGTCGGTGCCGGGGAGGGGGCACTCTGCGAGGGAGGGGGGGAGGACAGAAAAAATTTTTAAAAAGGCTTTTAGGGTTAGGAGGGGCTCAGGGCTTTTTTTTTTTTGCCCCCCCCCCCAGACTTACCCTGGGGGAAGGCGAGCAGGGCCTGGGGCGAGGGGTGGACGGGCAGCGAGTGGGTGCGCTGCACCGCGCTGCGCCCTGCGGCCCCCCCGCTGCCGAACCACAGGCTCTGGGGGGGGGGAGAAATACTTTATTGGGGGGGGGCGACGGGGGGGAGGAGGACCCCCTCCCGGCCCCAAAAAGCCCCCCCAAAAAGAGCCGAAGAGCCCAGCGCCCTGAGCACCCCCCACCTTGTCCCTCAGTGCCCCCCCTGCTCCCTGAGTGGCCCCCCCCAAAAAAAATGAACCCCAAATTTCCCCAGGACACCCCCGCCATCCCTCAGTGCCCCCCCCCTCCCGCCAGGACCACCCCCCACCCTCCCCCCCCATTAAAACCCTCCCCAGATCCCCCCCAAATCACCGCAACATTGGAGCCCCCACCATCGCCCCCCCAAAAAATTACCCCAATATCAGACCCCCCCCCATCACCCCCCCACCCTCTAACCCACCCCAAACGCCCTCCACCACCCCCCCTCCCCCCCCCCAAAAAAAAATCTGCCCCCCTCCCCCACCCACCTGGCGGCCCTGGGCGCCGAGGGGAGGGGGGGGGCCGCCGAGGGGGGGTCGCGGGGCCGGGCCCCCCCCCGCAGGGCCCAGCAGCCCCAGGCGGGTGGGGGGCAGCGCGCGGGGGGGCAACGCGAAGGGGCGCTGCCCCCGCCGCCCCCCCGCCCCCCCCCCCCACAGAGCCAGCTATGGGGAGCGAGTTGGAGCCGAAGGCCCAGCTGGGGGGGGGCAAATAAAAAATAAAAGGGGGGGGGTGAGGACAGCACCCCAAAATCCCCCCCCCCGTACACAAAGCGTTCTGGGGGGTGGCCCAGGGTGGAAATGGGGAGGGGGAAGGGGGAGGAGGGGGGCAGGGAAATGGACGGAGGGCTCCCCCCCCCCAAAAAAAAAAAAATGGGGGGGGGGAAGGCAAGGGGGGTCCCTGGGGGGGTGGGGGGCATGGGAGTGGGGGGCAGGTTCAAGGGGGGGGGTCCCAGGCTTTGGGGGGGGGGCCCAGGACCGGGGGGGGGGGCACCTAGGGGCAAATCCAGCCCTGAGGGTTCCCGAGGAGGGCAAACGCAGCACCAAGGGGGACAAACTGGGGTACGGGGGAGGGGATAAATGAGGCCGGGGGGGTCAAAGGCTGCCCCCACCCCAACCTGGGGGGTCCCCGCGTGCCCCCCCCCACGCCCACCTACCCTTTGGGGGGGCGGTAGCCCGGGCCCTCGAGCGGCACCTTCTTGGGGAAGGCGCGGAGCAGCTTCAGGACCTGCTGCTTCCAGGAGAGGAGCCTCTTCTTCTGCGTCTCCGTGAACGCCTGGGGAGGGGGGGGAACAGCGGTTTTTGGGGCCCCCCCAAAAAAAAAATAAAAAAAGAAATCGAATCAATTCTTAGCCCCCCCCCCCTTCCCCTTATTACCTCATGGCTCAGGCACTTCTCGAGGAGCTGGAGGTAACTGGTGATGTTCTCCTCGTCCGGCCGCGACACCAGCAGCTGGGTGCACACTTTGGGGGGGGTCAGGGTACCGTGGGGGCCCCCCCCAAAAAAAAACCACCCACATGGCCCCCCCCACAGCCTTACCTTTGCCCATCACCCGGGTGAATTGCCCCGGGATGTCCCCGTCGGGAACCGGGGCCGCGGGGGCCTCGGGGTCGGCAGCCGGGTGGGGGGCGAAGGCGTCGGCGGCCCCCGGGGGGGCGGCAGCGGCGTCGGGGGGGGCGCCGGTGTTGGCGGGGGGGGCCGGGGGGGCCGGAAAGCCTTGATGGGCGTCACCATGATCTGCTGCAGCTCCTGCAGCGCCGTCCACAGGTTGCCCCCCTCCAGGATGTCCTGCGGAGTGGGGGGGGGGGGCACAAAAGGATCGGGGGGGTCAGGGCTGCCCCCCCCCAACCCTGGGGGCAGCAGGGAGGGGGGCAGGGGCCCCCCCGCACCTTCTCCAGCGCCTTGAGGACGCTCTGGCGCTCCCGCAGCTTCTGGATGCTGAGGGCGATCTTGTGCCGCGCGCCCTTGGTGACGTTCTTTGGGGGGGGGGGGGGGGGAACACAAAAAAGGGACAGGTAAGGGCCGTCCCCAGCCTGTTTTTGCTGGGTTTCTTTTATTATTTTTTGTGAGGGGGGGGGGGGCGCCGCTCACCTGCGACTCGAGGTGGTGCTCGGTCAGCGTCATCATCTCCTCGTAGGTCATCTGCGAGAAGAGCGCCGCGTACTTGTGCAGCCGCAGGCTCTTCAGCCACGAGGGGACATCTAGGAGGGGGGGGGGGCAGCCAGCAAGGTGACGCCTCGCTGGCCCCCCCCCAAAACCTCCCAGGCCCCTCCAGGCCCCCTCCTCCCCCCAAAAAAAAACCTTTCATGCCGCTGCCGTCCTCCTGGAAGGTGTTGCGGCCGCCGGGGGGCTCCTCGGTCTGCTCGCTGCCCGACGAGGCCACGCTGCTCTGCGGCGACAGGGGGGCGTGCTCGCCGAAGGGGGGGCGAGGAGGAGGGGGGGGGCCCCCCGGTTCCTCGCCCCCCCCCCCCGGCCACTCGCCACCCCCTCCCTGGGGGCTGCCGGGCACCAGCGACAGGGAGCGCTTCAGAGGGCTGGGGTGCAGCTGGCAGGGCAGCGCTGCGGGGAGGGGGGGGGGAAAGTGGGGGCCAGCCCCATTTTCCAGCCCCCCCCACACCTCCTGGTCCCCCCCCAAGCTGCTGTGTCCCCACCCACAACCTCTTGTTCCCCCCCCAACCTCCTGCGCCCCCTCCTTGTCCCCGCGCGTCCCCATTTTGGCCCCCCAGTGCCCCCCCCACTCCCTATCACCCCCCCCCAATTCATCACCACTCCCCAAGACACACAAGTGACCCCCCCCAACCCTCAGACATCCCCTCTGCCCCCCCCACATCCCTTCTGCCCCCCCACACCCCCTCTGACGCCCCCCCAGCCCCTCAGACCCTCCAACAGCCCCCCACATCCCCCCCTTTTTTCCCTGCCCCCCCAGCCCCTCAGACAACCCCTCTGACCCCCCCACACCCCCCTTGACCCCCCCACAATCCCTCTCATCCCCCCCACCCCCTCTGACCCCCCATACCCCTTCTGACACCCCCCCAGCCCCTCTGCCCCCCCACACCCCCTCCGACCTCCCCCATACCCCTCTGACCCCCCGCAGCCCCTCTGAGCCCCCCATCCCCCTCCAACACACCCCCACCCCCTCAGCCCTCCCCTTTTCCCCCTGCCCCCCCCCCCTCCCTCCACTCACCCGCGCCCCCCAGCCCATTCCCACCACTGCCGGCGGCGGGGGGGGGGTGGAACGGGGGGTGCCCGTTCTCCCGGGGGGCCGCCTCAGGCCACGGGGGCCCGATTTCGGGGGGCCCGTGCTCGGGCCAGTCGTGGGGGGCGCGCCGGGGGGGCGGCGGGGGTGGGGGCGGTGGCGGGGGGGGGGGCGGAGGGGGGGCGGGAGGCGCAGCGGCGGCGGCGGCATCGGGGCGCAGGGGGGGCGCGGGGGGGGCGCCGGCCAAACGCTCCTCCAGGTGGCCCAGCCACAGGGCCAGGGCGCTGCGGTCGTCCAGGGTGGTGGCGGGGTGGATGAGGGCGTAGGAGAGGAGCTGGCGGCTCTCCTCCACGCAGCGGTTGCTCTCGATGGCGTAGGCCAGCACCTTCTGCAGCCTCTTCATGTACTCGGCCTTGGCGGCGGCGTTGCCCGGCTGCAGGAGGGGGAGGTGGGCCAGCAGCAGGGCCACTGCCGCCTCCGCCGGCTCCTGGGGCCACTGGCTGATGGCGGCTGGCGGGGGGAGAGGGGAGAAAAGGGTGAAAAGCTGGGGGGAGGCGGCGAGGGGAGGGGGAGAAAGGGGTGGGAGGGGCGGTGGGGTGCGGCAGAAGGGGCTGGGGGAAGTGGGAGGGGAGGAGGGGGGGAAATGGGGGTAGAATTGGGGGGAGAAGGTGGGCAAAAAGTGGCGGGGGGGGGGGCTGGGGGTGGTTGGAGGGGGGTTGGGGAGCACAGCGAGGAGGAGGGGTTGGGGAACGGAGGTAAAATCCTAAATCCTAAGGGACCCTAAAAGGGACCCTAAAAGGGACCCTAAAAGGGAAAGAAACCTTAAAAGAAATCCTAAAAACCACGGGGAGCCCCCTTGGAGGGCCTTGGACATGAAGCACAGCCCCGAAGCCGTGCCCGAGCCCCATGGGGGTAACCGGGGGCCGGTTTGAGGGGTGCAGGGACCCAAAGTGGGGAGAAACGATTGGGAAACGGGGTTAAAATTGGGGTGAAAAGCTCCCCAAAAAGCAGCAGGGGGGAACTGGGGCTGGTCGGAGGGGAGCGGGGGACTGTTGGGGGCAGAAAGCATCCAGGAAAGGGGCAAAAATCACGGCGCAAACTAATTCCGGTGCAAATTAGGGTGCAAATTAATTCCGGCGCACATGACGGGGCCGCTCACCGGCACTGTTGGCCTCGGCCTCGAGAAGGTGGATGTCGGCGCAGTCGGCCAGCGAGTGCTCGAGGCAGAGCTGCAGGAAGCGCGCCTGGGTGCGGGTGACGCGCTTGAGGAGCGAGAGCAGCGCCACGGTCTGCTCGCACTCGTTCCAAGCCTTGAACCAGCCGGCCACGATCCCCACCTGGTCCCGGAACATCATGGCTGGAGCCACCGGGATGGGGGGGAGGGGGGCGAGGCGGAACCGGCCGGGCCCCCCCTCCTTCACATGGCGCCGCGGGACGGCCCCGGGAAAAGCTCGGAAGCCCCCGGGGCCGGGGAGGGCATCGGGTGGGGGGGGGTTGGGGTGGGGGGCGGGGTTGTGGGGGTGCCGAACGGCTGCGGCCGGGTCCCGGCGGCGTCGCCGTGAAGCCGCGAGAGCCCCGGAGGTGCCTGCGGAGAGAGGAAAGAGCGGCGGTTACCGGGGGGGGGACGGATGAGGGGGGTGGGAGAGGGGGGGGCACCGGGAATGGGGATGGGGACCCCCAAATGGGGAGCGGGACCCCCCCCCCCGTGGGGAACGGGGACCCCGATCCCGGTGTGAACGGGGTCCGGGGACCCCCCCCGGTGACCACGGGGACCCCCGGGCCCAGGAATCGAGAGCCGGGACCCCCCCGTTGGGCCCGGGCCCCCCCCCTCGGTGAGCACGGGAACGCCCCCCGGTGGGAACGGGGAGCGGGGAGCGGGACCCCCCCCACAATCGGCGGGGGGCGGTCGAGAGCCGCGGGGGTCGCCCCGGGGGCCGCGGGGAGGGGCCCGGGGCCGGGGGAGGGGCGCGGGGCCGGGGCGCGGGGCCTAGGCCCGGGCCCGCCCTCACCGGGCCCGCACTCACCGCCGCCGCCGTCGCCGCCGCGTCAACGTCAGCACGCACGCTGCGTCACCACGTCGTCCCCCCCACACACCCCTCCGCGCACGCGCCCCCCCTCCTTTTCCGGCATCACCCAATGGGAAGCGGCCGCCTTCTCGCCGCCCCGCCCCCGGCTTCCCGATTGGGCGGCGGGGCTGCCAAGAAGGAAGGGGGCGGGGTTTCGCGGGGAGAGGCCACGCCCCCGGTCGGGTTAGCCGTGAGTGGTGCGAGGGGGGCGGAGTCTGTGAGGGGGCGTGGTCAGAGCGCGCGGGGTGGGCGTGGCTTGAGAGGGCGGGGCGGGGCCGGGCGGGAGGCGGGCGCGGCGGGGCCGGGCGGGGGCGTGGCCTCGTGGGGGCGGGCGTGGCCTCGCGGGGTGGGCGTGGCCAGGAGGGGGCGGAGCTCCGCAAGGGGGCGGAGCCTGGGGCCGGAGCGGAGCCGTCGCCCCGGTGCCGGTGTCCCCGCGCCCCCCCCCCCCCTCCTCCTCCCCCCTCTCCCGGTTCCCTCCGGCCCCCTCCCAGCCCCCGGCTCCGCTGCACAGGAACGGCCCCGCCCCGGCTGCGGCTCCGGGCACCGCCGAGACCCCCCCGGTACCGGCATCGCCCCCCCAGTACCGGCATCGCCCCCCCAGCACCGGCATCGCCCCCCCCAAACCGCTACTGGCACCCCCCCTCCGGTACCGGCCCCCTCCTCGACACCAGCACCCCCCCCCAGTACCGGATCCCCCCCCCAGTACCGGATCCCCCCCCCGGTACCGGATCCCTCCTCCCGGTACCGGAACCCCCCCCGGTGCCGCCCATGGGCCCCCGGTGGGGCGAGGCCTGAGCGGTTCCCGGTCCCCCCCCCCCCCCCCCTCCCCGGGAGCCGCGATGGGAGCGGCCGTGGGCTGAGCCCCCTGCAGGTACTGGGGGGGGCACCGGGAGGGGGGCGGCGGGGGGGGAAGAGGGGTGGCGGGGGGGGGATGGGCGGGACTGGGCCGGGCTGGGTGGGACTGGGGTGTGCTGGGATGTACTGGGATGTGCCGGGCCTCAGTGGGCCTTACTGGGATGTGCTGGGCCTTGCTGGGCCTTGCTGGGATGTACTGGGCCATATTGGGCTGTGCTGGGCCTTGCTGGGATGTACTGGGCTGTACTGGGCTGTGCTGGGCCTTACTGGGCCTTGCTGGGATGTACTGGGCTGTGCTGGGCTTTGCTGGGATGTACTGGGCTGTGTTGGGCCTTACTGGGATGTACTGGGCTGTACTGGGCTATGCTGGGCTATGCTGGGCTTTACTGGGCTATACTGGGCCTTGCTGGGCTGTGGTAGGCTTTGCTAGGCTCTGCTGGGATATACCGGGCTGTACTGGGCACTGCTGGGCCTTACTGGGCTGTACTGAGCCTTACCGGGCTATACAGGACCTTACTGGGCCTAACTGGGCTGTCCTGGGTGTTGCTGGGCTGTGCTGAGCTTTACTGGGCTGTGCTGGGCTATACTGGGCCCTACTGGGCTGTGCTGGGCCCTACTGGGCTGTACTGAGTCTTACAGGGCTCTGCTGGGCTGTACTGGGCCTCGCTGAGCTATTCTGGGCCTTACTGGGCTGCACTGGGCCTTACTGGGTGGTACTGGACTGTGTTGGGCTGTGCTGGGCCCTGTGGGGTTATACTGAGCCTTACTGGGCCGTGCTGGGCTCTGTTGGGCCTTACTGGGTGGTACTGGGATGTACTGGGCTGTTCTGGACCTTACTGGGTGGTACCAGGTTGGACTGGGATGCATTGAGCTTTACTGGGTTTTACAGGTCTATACTGGGTTGTGCTGGACCTTACTGGGCTGTACTGGCTTGTCCTGGGCTGAGGCTGTGCCGAGCCTTACTGGGTTGTACTGGGCCATACCAGACTGTGCTGGCCCGTACTGGGTCATGCTGGGCTGTACTGGCCCACACTGGAACGTATTGGGTTGTACTGGGCTTTACTGGGCTTATACTGGGGCAGTTTATATTTGCGTGTGCTGGTCCGTCCTGGTCCCTTCTGGTTTGTACTGGGCTGTACTGGGCCATTCTGCACTATACTGGTTTGTGCTGGGTCATACTGGCCTATACTGGCTTATATTGGGTTGTGCTTCTGGTGACTCTTACTGGGCCATACTGGGCTGGGCTCTACTGGGCCACACTGGAATGTACCGGGCGTTGCTGAACTGCACTGGTTTGTACTGGGCTGTGCTGGGCCATACGGGGCGCTATTCCAGGCCTTACTGGGATATACTGGGGTGTACAGAGCTGTGTTGGGCTGGACTGGTGCGTACTGGTGCGTACTGGTCCGTACTGGCCCATCCCCTGTCCCTACAGGCCCCGCCACGAGCCCCAGACGGGACCGAGATGGAGCTGTGAGAGGAGGTAATGGGGCTGGGGGGGGGGTGCACGGGGGGCAATGGGGTCACACAGGGGGCAATGGGGTCACACGTGGGGTCACACACGGGATCGGGGGGTTGCACACGGGATCCCGGGGTCATAGATGGGGTCACACACGGGATCACAGCCCAGGACTGCACACGGGATCCCGGCGTTGTGCACGGGGTCACGTAAGGGGTCAGGGGATCACACACGGGATCTCAGGATTCTGGGGCTGCACGTGGGATCGGGGGATCACACAGGATTGGGGGATCACACAGGGGATCTCACAGGATTGTGGGGCTGCACATGGGATCAGGGGATCGTACATGGGATCACACAGGATCACGGGGCTGCACATGGGATCAGGGGATCACAGAGGGGATCGGGGGATAACATAGGAACACACAGGATCATGGGGTTGATTGTGTGGGATCAGGGGATCACACACGGGATCTCACAGGATCGTGGGCAGCACATGGGATCGGGGGATCACACACAGGATCGGGGGATAACATAGGAACACACAGGATCACGGGGTTGCACGTGTGGGATCAGGGGATCACACGGGATCGGGGGATCACACAGGGGATCACATGGGATCACGGGGTTGCACATGGGATTGGGGGCTCGCACATGGGATCAGGGGATCGCACAGGATCAGGGAATCAAGCACGGGATCAGGGGCTCGCCCTGCGGCCCGATCCTGCCCCCCCGGCCCCATCCTGACCCTCGCGCCCCCCCCTCCGCCCCGCAGGCTCCGCCGCCCGCCCCCCGTCCCCGTCCCCCCGGCGCCGCCGGCGGAGGATGGCGAAGCTGCTGGTGCCGCTGGTGGTGCTGGGGGCGGTGGCGGGGGCCCAGCGCTGCCCCCCCCGCTGCCTGTGCCCGGCGGCCGCCCCCAGCCCCACGCTGCTGTGCGCCCGCACGGGGCTGCTGGCGGTGCCCCCCAGCCTGGACCGCGGGGCGGTGGAGCTGCGGCTGGCCGACAACTTCATCGGGGCCGTGGGGCGCGCCGACTTCGCCAACATGAGCAGCCTGGTGCACCTCACCCTGTCCCGCAACGGGCTGCGGCGCCTGGCCCCCGGCGCCTTCGCCGACCTGCGCGCCCTGCGCGCCCTGCACCTGGACGGCAACCGGCTGCCGGCGCTGAGCGGGGCGCAGCTGCGGGGCCTGGCCAGCCTGCGGCACCTCATCCTGGCCAACAACCAGCTGGCCGCCATCGAGCCCGCCGCCTTCGCCGCCTTCGCCGCCACCGTGGAGGACCTGGACCTGTCGCACAACAACCTGCCGGCGCTGCCCTGGGAGGCGGTGGCCGGCATGGCCAGCCTGGCCACGCTGACGCTCGACCACAACCTGCTGGAGCGCGTCCCCGCCGGCGCCCTGGCCGGCTTGCCGCGCTTGGCCCGCCTGGACCTGACGGCCAACCGGCTGCGGGCGCTGCCGCCGGTGCCGGGCCCGCCGGGGCCCAGCTTGGCGGCGGGCGGCAACCCGCTGCACTGCAACTGCGAGCTGCTGTGGCTGCGGCGCCTGGCGCGGCCGGACGGGCTGGAGAGCTGCGCCTCGCCGCCGCCGCTCGCCGGCCGCCTGCTCTGGGCCGTGCCGGAGGAAGAGCTGGCGTGCCGAGCCCCCGCCATCGCCGGGGCGGCCGCCAGCCCGGCCGCCGTGCTGGAGGGGCAGCCGCTGCGCCTGGGCTGCGCCGCCGCCGGGGACCCGCCGCCGGCGCTGCACTGGCTGGGCCCCGACGGGCGGCTGGTGCAGAACGGCTCGCGGCGGGCGCTGGGGGCCGACGGCTCGCTGCAGCTGCGGGTGGCCACGCTGCGGGACCACGGCGCCTTCACCTGCGTGGCTTCCAACGCCGCCGGCGAGGCGGCCGCCCGCGTGCAGGTGGCCGTGCTGCCGCTGCCCGTGCCCCGGCGGGACGGGGAGGGCGAGGGCGAGGCGCAGCCCGGCCCCGAGCCCTCGGACATGGCCCGCGCCGGGGGCAACGAGTCGCGGCCGGCGGGCGAGCGGCGCATCGTGGCGGCCGAGCTGACGGCCTCCTCGGCGCGCATCCGCTGGCTGCCGCAGCGCCACGTGCCGGGGCTCCGCATGTTCCAGATCCAGTACAACAGCTCCCTCGACGACTCCCTCGTCTACAGGTGGGGGCCGCCGGGCGTTACGCGGGGCTGCTGGGCCTGGGGGGGGGGGCTGCGGGGCGTGGGGTCTGAGGGTGTTTGGCAGCCTTTCATTTGGCAGCAGGCAGCGTTGCACGGGGCCGTGGGGTGTTGCACGGGGGCGCACGAGGCCGTGGGGCGTTCCGTGGCGTCACACAAGGCTGGGGGGCTTTGCACAGGACCGCGGGGCATCGCACGGGGTTGTGTGGGACTGAGAGATGTTGCAGGGCGTTGCTCAGGGGTGCACAGGACCCTGTGGTGTTGCAGGGCATCGCCCAGCACCGCGCACATCCACAGGGCGCTGCACCAGACCGCAGGGGCGCGCAGGGGTGCGATGGGGACCCCCCCCCCACTCCCCGAACCCACCCAAGTCCCCCCCCACACCCCGCAGGCTGCTGCCGCCCTCCAGCCGGAGCTTCGTGCTGCGGGACCTGGCGGCGGGGCGCGAGTACGACCTCTGCGTCTCGGCGCTCTACGCCGAAGGCTCGGCCGCGCCGCCCGCCACCCGCGCCCTGGGCTGCGTCCGCTTTGCCACGGCCGGGGGGAGCCCTGGCTGCGCCGCCCCCCGGCCCCATTTCCTGGGGGGCACCGTCATCATCGTCATCGGCGCCGCCATCGCCGCCTCCGTCCTCGTCTTCATCCTCATCCTCACCGCCCGCTACAAGGCCGCCCGCCGCCTGCCCGCCGCCAACGTCGCCAGCGTCTGCTCCCAGACCAACGGCACCCACAGAGCCCCCGAGCCGGAACCGCCGCCCCCGCCGCTGCCCCCGCCGTCGGCCCCCCCGGCACCTCCGGTACTGGCACCCTTGGGTGCTCCCGGGGGTGCCCGGGGGCTTTTTCCCAGCCACAGCTACCCGCGGCGCGCCCGGACTCGGCGGCACGGCTCCCTGCCCCGCCTCGACGCGCCCGACGCCCTCCCCACCCTGCGCCCGTCCTTCGGCAGCACCCACTGGATGCTGGAGAGCACCGTCTAAAAGGGGGGGGGGCTGGGGAGGGGGGGGGCAGCACCCTAGGGTGCTCGAATGCAACCCCGAGGGCTCCCAGGCACCCTTGGGTGCCCAACCGGGTGCTTGAATGTGGCGCCCGGGGTGCTCCTGAGCACCCTTGGGTGCCCCCTGGGTGCTTGGACGCAGCCCCAGGTGCTGCCAAGCACCCTTGGGTGCCAGCACACGGCCCCCCCCCCCCCAACCTGACCCCACCCCGGGAGCCCGAACACAGCCGGCGGTGCCCGCACCCCCCCTTGGGTGCCTCCCTGCAGCCCCCCAGCACCCTTGGGTGCTGCTCTGGGGAGGGGGGGGAGGTGGGCAGAGGGCCCCCACCTGCATCCGTGGGCCTCCCACGCGCTCCCCTCATTGGTGTCCTTGTGCCCCCCCCCTTTCCTCACCGCCCCCCCCCCGGGGTTGGGGGCACCCGTATGCAACCCGGCGCCCACGCGAGTGCGCCCTGCCCCCCCCCCACCTTTACACCCCCCTCCCCAAATCCCATCCGTGTCCCGTCCCCACCCCCCCACCCCCCGCGGTGCCTTTGGCCGGGCGGCGGCGGCGGGGGGGCCCCGCACACGCCACTGACATGTCTGCACAGATGACACGAGACCCGCAGCCCCCCCCCCTTTCTATCTGGCTGGTCTGGATAAACCCGCGGGGGTCGGGCCCCCCCCGCAAATACCCCCCCCCCAGCCCTATTTACCCCCCCCCCCAAAAAAAAAAGCCCCTTCAATTTGCCCCACCCAAACCCTATTTGTCCCCCCCAACCCCCCCCACCAGCCGCCCCCCTCCCCCCCCCCCGGGCCCCCCCCCCGGCCCGCCGCAGTGTTTAACACAAGTTTTTACATTAAAAACCTGTGCCCCCCCCGCCCGGGGCCATTAAAACCTTTTGTGTGCGAAGCGGGAGCCGCTCTTCTGTGGGGGGGGGGGCGGGTACGAGGTGCTAAAAAATGCCCCCCCCTCACCCAGCTGGGGTGGATTCGGGGACATTTGGGGACATTTTGGGAACATTTTGGGGTGTGGGGACACCTGGGGCCTGACCTGGCCTTGTGCAACCCCCTCCCTGTGCGTCAGCAGCCCCAAGGGCCCGGCCTTGTGTGTGTCCCCCCCCCGGGTCCCCATGGCTGGGAAGGGCCCAGCTGGACCCAGTGAGGGGGGGGGCACACAAAACCTGTCGGAAAGGGGGGTGGGGAGGGACACCTGGGGACTTTTTGGGAAGGGGGGGCACAGCTGGGGCCCTTCCCAGGGCTGCTGTGGCCTGGGGCAGGTGGGGCCGTTCCCAGGGAGGGGGCTGTGTTTTGGGGAGGGTGGGGGGGGCACCTCGGGGCAATAAATGGGGGCGGCGGCGGGGCCGGGGCCGAGCAGCGATGGCGGTGCCGGTGCTGGTGGCGGTGCTGGCGGCGGTGCTGGCGGGGGCCGGGGCCCAGTGCCCGGCGGCGGCCGACCTGCGGGGGGTGAACGGCACCCGGGTGTGCGCCGAGCTCTTCACCGACGACAGCCCCTACTACGACCAGTGCTGCGGGGGCAAGTCGCTGGTGGTGGAGTGCGGCGCCGACGTGCCCTACGTGCCCTGGGAGTGGTCGGGCAGCGTCTCCTCGCTGGTGGTGGGGCCCCGCTGCCAGCTGACCGTGTGGGCGCTGCCCGGCAAGCACGGGAAGATGAAAACGTTCGGGTCGGGAGCGGTGCCGCGGCTGCAGGAGGTGCGGCGGGGGCTCTTTGGGACCTGGAACAACGCCATCCGCGGGTACTACTGCAAGTGCAACTGAGGGGGGCGGCGCGGGGCAGCAATGCGGGGCAACGCCGGCCGCGGCGCGTCAACGAGAGTCAACGTGAGTCAACGCAAGCCAACGCTCACCAACAAGAGTCAATGCGAGCCACCACACGTCAACCGGAGTCCACACAAGGCAGCGTTGGCCACCAAACATCAGCATGAGGCTACACGAGTCACCAGTGGCCACCGCACGTCACCACGAGTCAACGCTGGCCAACGTGAGTCAACGCGGGTCAACGCAAGTCAATGCTGGCCAACGTGAGTCAACACGAGCCAACACGAGTCAAGGCAAGTCAATGCGGGTCAACGCTGATGGAGGTGGGCTGCCCCAGCTGCCCGGACCCCCCCCAAGCCCCCCGCCCTCTTCCAGCTCTCGGCACAGCCAATAAAGCCCTGAGGATGTGCAGCTCCAGCCTGGCAGGTGCTTTATTGGGGAGGGGACGTGGGGTGGGGGGCGCGGCGGCAGCTTTTAGGGTCCCCATGGGCACCCCCCCCCCCCAATATTACCTCCTCATCCCCAAGCAGGGAGCCAGTGGCTGCAGGGCCCCCCCACACACCGTGACCGTGTCCCCTGTCCGCAGCCCTCCCCCCTCCCCCAAAAAAGCACAGAGGGGGGGACACGGCGCTCTCCAAAAGGACTCGTGTAATCTCCAGGGGGCCCCGCGGCGGCCCTGGGGCTCCCCCATCCTGCGGCATTACAAAACGACAATATAAATAGCTTTAGTTAAAAAAAAAAAAAAAAAAGAACAAAAACAAAACAAAAAAAAGAGTGTTGGGGTGGAGGGGGGGGCCCAAATCAGTAGTGTGGCCGCGGGGCTGTAGTGTTGGGGCTGCGGGGCCACGTCCCTCCCCCAGGGGGGGTGGAGGTGGCCTGACCCCCCTGATGGGGACAGAAAGGATTTAAAAGGAAAAAAAGAAAAGGGGGGGGGTGTTGAGATGCCCCAAAAGGCCCCCCCCGGGGTGGGAACGACACAGGGGCTTGGTGAGGTTGGGATAAGCCCCCGGCCCCACAAACCTGTGGGGAAAAGGGGGACGAGGCCAGCACCACGGCCTTGCCCCTCCCCACATGCCCCCCCCCGACTCAGTAGTACGGCGCGGGAGGGCCGGGCCCCCCCCAGCTGCCCCCCAGTCTCCCCCAGTAGCGGCACAGTCACAAATCCAGTTCGAGGCGAGAGCCGGGAGGGGGCCGGGGCGGCCGGCGGCCCCTCACCGCATGCGGTTCTGGCGCATGAGGGGCACGATGCAGGAGGGGGGGCCCGCCTTGCCCAGGAAGGGGTGCTTCAAGAGTTCGTTGGCCGTGGCCCGCTGCACCGGGTCCCGCACCAGCATGCGGTCCAGGAAGCCTTTGAGAGAGGGGGAAACCTGCGGGGATAAAGCCGGGGGGGTCATCGGGGGGAGGGGAAGCAGCCTGGGGGTGTCCCCGGCCCGGCCGCCCCTCTCTTGGCTTTACCTTGTGCATGTTTTTGAGCTTGGGGGGCAGATTGTCCCGGATCATCTTCATGGCCTTCAGGGGCGGCTCGTTGAAGTACGGCGGCTCCCCGTCCACCATCTCGATGACCATCACGCCCAGGGACCAGATATCCACCTGCGGGCAGGATGAGGGGAGCGTGAGGGGGGTTCTTTTGGGGGTAACAGCCCCCCCCCAAGCCCCAGAGCCACCCCCCGACTCACCTCGGGGCCGTAGGGCAAGCGGGAGATGAGCTCCGGCGCCATCCAGTACGGGGTCCCCACCAGCGACTTGCGCCGCGGCACCTCCTTGTTCACTTGGGCGCAAAACCCAAAATCGGAGAGTTTCACCTGGAGGCCAGGGAGGGCAGTGGTGAGAATGGCCCCGGCCCCGTTTCAGCCGGGGGGGGGGGGACACACGCTTTCAACTGCTTTCTGGGATCGACCCCATCCCAGGGGGGATTTCAGGTGTGTCACAGCCCCGCTCCCACCCCAAAATCGCCCCTCACAGGCTCCCAGCTCGCATCCCCGCCTCAGAAAGCCCCAAAAACGCCTCCGCTGCCCGTTTTTGGTGCTTTTTTTTTTTTTTGGAGGAGGAGAAGGAGGAAGGGAAGCGGCGCCTACCCGGCCGTCGTGCGTCAGCAGGATGGAGTCGCTCTTGATGTCGCGGTGGATGACGCCCTGCGCGTGCAGGACGGACAGGGCCTTGAGCACGGCCAGGCAGACGGCCGCGATCTGCTCCTCGTTCATCCTGCGGGGGGGAGGAAAAAGGGGGGTGAGGGGCCAAGGAGACACCCCTGGGGTTTGGGGGAGGGTCTGGGGGGGGGGTCTGGGACCCACCTGGTGTGCGTGACGATGTCGGTGAGCGCGCCGCCCTCCAGGAACTCCATCACCACCCAGAGCTCGTCGCCCACCAGGTAGCTGTTGTACATCTCCACCACGTTCTCGTGCTGGTAATCCCGCATGATCACCACCTGCCGAGGGAGCAGAGGCAGGGGGAGGCTCAGGGAGGGGCGCGCCCAACTCCCAGCGCCAAAAACGGCCGCGTTCGACCCAAAAAAAAACACAACAAAAGCCGCGGGGTCCCCGCTGCGCCGCCTGTACCTCGTTAAAGAGCAGCTCGCGCCGCTGCTGCTTGCGCAGGTCCATCTTCTTGACGGCCACCAGCTTGCCCGTGCTCTTGATGGTGGCGATGCAGACGATGCCGGTGGAGCCCTCGCCGATCTTGATGAAGTTGTCCAGGTAGCTGCGGGGGTCCCCGGGGTCCACCACCATCTGCAGGGCCGCCCGGAACTGCTCGTGGGAGACGCGTTGGGGCTCCCGCTGCGGCGAGCGGGGCTGCTGCTGCTGGGGGGGGGCCGTGGCGGCGGCGGCGGGGGGCTGGCGGGCGAGGTGGGGGTCGGAGGCGTGCGGGGTGAGGCCGGCGGGGGGCTTGGGGCCGCCTTTGGAGCGCGGCGGGCCGGGCGGGGGGGCGCGGGAGGAGCCGCTGGTGCCGCTCACCGGCCCGTTCGATGCCACCTCCTGCGGGCGTCCCGGCCGGTGCTCTGCCTGTGGGGGGGGGAAACGGGAGGAGAGGGTCTGGGTTAATGCCAAAAGAGGGTCCGGGGGGGGGGATGGTGCAGGATTTGGCTGCCGGGCACCGAGCACCGGGTGCTGACGGTGTGGTGAGGACGCTGCCGGAGGAAAAGGCGGCGTTGGACGGGCTCGGAAGGAGCAAGGAGAGCGAGGAGAGCGGGGAGGAGGCGACCGCAGCGGCGCTGGGGGCTGCTTCCGAGCCCCCCCGGCCCCAAAAAAAGGCTGGGGCTGGCACGAGGGAGCCGAGGGGCGACGCTGGCACGGCCCCGGGGAGGAAAAGCACAGAGCAGAGGCGGCCGGCGCGGGGCCGGTGGTCTTCGGCGCAGGCCAGTCCCCATGGGAGCGGCGCTCGTTTAGGAAGCAGAGGAGAGAGGCTGCTTTTGGAGGAGGAGGAGGGCAGGCAGAGCGAGGAGAAAGAGGAAAAAAAAACAAAAAAAAACACAAAAAAACACAACCCCAGCCGGGGGAGGAGAGATCTCTGCCAAGCTCTGCGCGGAGAGGGGGAGCGGGGGGGCCTTTACCTGTGAACCCGCGCCCCTGCCGGGGTCGGTGTCGGCCCGCGGGTAGGTATTAAAGGGGCGTCCCGTCTGCTGAGCCGTCTTCATCACCCCCTCGCTCACCGGGATGTTGGGAGTCCGCATATTGGGCCCCGAGAGCGGGCGCTTGTCGCGGGGGGACTGCGGGCTGCTGTCGGCGGCGTAGGTGGATTTGGGGCGGCGCTCGCAGGGCTCGGGGCGCTCCCGCCGCAGCACGGGCTCGCCGCAGTCCCGGTCGGGGGGCCTGGGGTACTCGGGGGGGGGCGGGCGGCCCCCGGCGCCCTTGGGGCCGGGCTCCTGGCCGCGGGGCTGCTGCGGGTGGTGGGCGCGCTGCTCCTCCCCGTCCCGGGGTCTCTCCTGGCCCTGCTCTAGCTCGCCGCGGGCGCCGTGGAGCTTCTTGTCCTTGCCCCGGGCGTCGTGCGGGCGGGCAGCGGGGGGGCCCTCGGAGAGGCCGTTCTCCTGGTAGAGGTGGTCGCGGCGGGGCGGGAAGGGGGGGCTGTCCCTGCGCAGAGAATTGGAACGGGACACGGACATGTTCTCAAACTCGTCCAGCAGCCAGCTGAGGGAGCCGTCCTTGGCGGCTTTGGTGCCCCGCACGATGGTCTTTTTTTGTGTGTTTTTTTTGTTTTTTTGTTTGTGTTTTTTTTTTTGGCGCAGGAGGCGGGACGGGATGGCGGGCAGGAACACAAAACACAACAAAAAGAAAAGAAAAAAAGAAAAAAAAGGGGAAGAAAATAAAACAAATAAAAATGAAATGCTTGGTGGTGACGGGGACGGGGAGGGGGCGGCTCACACAGACGGGACGAGGGGAGGGGAGGGGAAGGGACGGGGTTTCTGCCGGCTGGCCTGGATGCTCCCGGTCCATTAAATCACCTCCCAATTAGCAGAGCGCTGTTAATGGGAGCTGGCCGAGCCCTGCAGAGGAAGGGGAGAGCAGCCCTGGCTTCCCCACAGCCTCAGGGCCCGCCCCACGCTGTCCCGAGCCCTTCCAGGAGGTTTCCAGGCGTCATCGGACCCAAATAACGGGGTCCAGCCCCGGGGAGCACAGCCCCTACCCCTTTTTTTTCGTGCTGTGGGAGCATCCAGCCAAAGCGGGCCCGTGGCGGGGGCCAGCAGGGCAGAAGGGAGATGCCGGGGACCAAATGAGGGTGACGGGGGAGGAAGAGAGGAGCTGGGGCGGGCAGACGAGCCAGACTTTAAAAAACGACGTGACGGTGGCGGAGGGCAGCAGGCACGGGGAGGGGAAGGGGCAGGCACCTTTTTGGGCTTCCTTTTAGGAGTTTTTGGGTTTCCTTGTAGGATTTTTTGTGGTTTTTTTTTTTCCCATGAGGGTGAGGACGGGGAGAGGTCGTGGAGACATCCAAAGGGCCCGGCGGGTTACGGGGCCCCAGCTGCCACCTTACCTGCTGCGTGGCACCCCGGGAGAGGGGGGGGCGCAAAACCCAGCCTGGGCTCCCCGGCCCCGAAAGCCGCCTACCTTCTGCGAGCCGTGCTGGATGGCGGTGATGCAGACGGGGTCCACCAGCGGCTTGGGCCGCTTGGCCGACTCCTCGATGATGCCCTGCCATTGGCGCGGCAGCCCCGTGAACTTCTGCTCCTGCTGGTCGTAGCCCGTGTGGACGCGGTGCTCGAAGTTGGAGGGAGCCGAGATCTCCAGGCGCTTCTTCTTCTTGCTGAACATGGTGGGGCCGCCTACGGGACCTGGGGGGTGAAAAAAATGAGGCCCGGAGGAGGATGGAGGCGGGGAGGTGGGAAAGAAGCACCCCTGCTCCGTCCCTCCTGCTTTTATTACACGACGGCCCAGCAGCCAAAGCAAACTGGGAGCTTTTTGGGGTCCTGGGAGCACTTCCCGCAGTGTTTTCCGCTGTGGTGCATGGATCTGGGGATTTTTGGGGCTTTTTGTTGTACAGATCCAGGTCCTGCAGCCTTCAGCACCTCTTGGTGTAGCACTGGGCTGGTGCGGGGCCCCCAAATCGTGCTGCCACCACGGCAGCTTCCCTTTGCTCAGCCCACCTCGATGTAACGCTCCGAAATTTAAGAAGTTGAGCAAAAGCTGCCCGCAATCACAAGCTGGGAGCCTTCTCGGGCCTTGGGGCCAAGCAAGAAGGGCCCGAGTGTTTGCTCAGCTGCTCCAGCACCCCGAGGAGCCTCAGATACGCACGGCGAGGCCGCTGGAGCCAAATCTGACACGGCCGTGCCCCTTCTGGGACACCCAGCAGCAGGGAGAAGCCCGTTGGGCGCAGGAAAAAAGTGAAAACGGAGCAAAAAGGGAACAAATCCCCTTCCCCGGGGGGGCCCGTCAGGCTGCCGCCCCCCAGCCCGATGTCTGACGCCCCCCCTCGTGTCCAGGGCCGTGGTCCTGAGGTTCTTGGCCCCACAAAAAGCCCTCGGGGTCTGTAGGACGAGGAACAGGAGGGACAAAGCCCAGGGTGGAGGAAGCCAGGCCCCAGGGCGGACCCCGGGGCGCTTTGTCCCGGTGTAAACACCGGGGGCAGGCACAATGGGGGCTTGTTTACACCCCCGCATCCTGCCCAGCTCCGCGCTCGGGTTTTGATTCTGCCCAGCAGGAGCTCGGGGCGCTGGCGAAACTTTTCCTAAAACCAACAATTTTCCGTGAGCCAGGCAGCGCCACCTCGGTCCCTGCAGCCACCACCTACCTCCGAGCTCCTCCGGACCTCAGCCTGGGAGGGGAAAGGCCGAAATTTTGGGGTTAGGAGAGAAAAAAAAAAACACCACCGGGTCGCTGTGCCAAATCCCCCAAGTTTTTCTCATCGTGCCAAGGAAAACGAGCGGCCCCGGGGGGGGGGCAAAGCCCGGCCAGGTGGGTTCAGGACGGGGAAGCAGAGGGCTGGGACTGGCCCCAGGAGGCCCCGCGTCCTCAGGGCTTGGTGGTGGCAGCTTTTTTTTTTTTTTTTTTCCTGCCTTTTTTTTTTTTCCCTCGCAGGAGCTGAGGAGCAGGAGGGCAAGCCCCGCGCTGCCCCAACCCGTCCTGCAGGAGCAGCTCGCTCCCAGCACTTCGGGACGCCACCGCACGCACCCAGCGCTTCCAGCACCACCACCTGGCTCCCCCCCCCGCCCCCCCCCCACCTCCTGGCAGCGATTTGGGGCCGTTTCCTTCCATTCTGCGGCTCCCCGGCGCCAAACTTCACAGCTCCGGGGGTCGAGCCCTTCCTTCGCGCAGGAAATCGCGGCCCCGGCGCCCGCAGCCACGCTCCTGGCGGGGGATTTGCCTTCCTGCCCCCCGTTTTCAGGGCTCGGAGCCCCCCGTTGGGCACGGGGGGCATTAAAATTCCTCCCCGATTTCAAATTTTACCATTTTGAACATTTTGAAGGCCCCGCGTGGAGCCCGGCCCCTGTTTTACCCCACAAAACCTCCCCTTGGCCCCAAATCCCGAGCTGCTCGGGGGCGAGCACGCGGCCACCTCGGGGGCTCGTTACCTTAACGAGGTCGGTCCCGGTTCTCCCGGGGGGGGGCTTCAGGCCGGGCTCTGGGGCCGGGGCAGCTTCACCTCGCTCCGAGGCGCCGCCGGCTGAAGTCATCCCGGGGCGCGCAGGCGCCGTGCTCCGCCGCCCCCCCCCAGCCACCTGCGAGCCTCTCGCCGCCCCCCGCCCAGCCCCGGGGGTCCCGGCCATGGCTCTCACCCCACAGAACCCCCCCCCGAGACAAAGAACCGCCCCCCCCGTGTGACATTTTGGGCAGAAATCCCCTTTCTGGATGAGTTTTAGGGCTCGGCAGGATGCGGTCCCAGCTCGGGGGTCCCTGCCAGGTACCGGGGGTCTTTTTTTTTTTTTGGGGGGGGAGAGGTAGGGGTTAAACCCAGCCCGCTGCCCCCCCCCCAGCCCGGCACATTCCTCACAGCCCAGGTCCCCTGCGCTTTGTTTAATTAGTCAGCCATTAACGAGCGCTGCTGGCAGGCAGGGCAGAGCTCTGCCCTCGCGCCAGCGCCTCCCGAATCCGAGGGGGGGCCCGGGGGCAGCTCAGCTCCCGGCTCCAAACCCCCCTGCTGCAATTTTAGGAGAGCCCCGAGCAGGGAAAGCTCCTGCTCCAGGCGCTTCCGACCTCGCCCGGGCTCCAAAAGTGAAGAAACTTCCCCAAAAAAGCCCCTCCCGCGGCGCTCACCCCTCCCCAAAACCCCACCTGCAGCTCCTTAAAAATAATAATAAAATAAAACCGAACCCCAGCAGGACCCCGCACCGCTCAGCTGCGAGCCCGAGGGGAAGAAAACTGCCTGATAAAACCCAGCGGGGAGGGTGCGGGGACCGAGGGACCCCCTGGAGGGCTCCGTTTTGGGGGAAAAGGGGACAGAAACGGGGTTTGGGGTTCAGGGGAGTCACAAAACTCCCCAGGAAAGTCACAAAATCCCTCCTGAAGCCACAAACTCTTCAGGGGAGGGGAGGCGGCAGCCCCGAGGGGGCGACCCAAGGACCTGGTCCCCGTGGTGTAACGGAGCTCTAATTACCATCTTCCAGGGGCTCTAATTACCATATTCCGGGGGCTTTAATTACCATATTCCGGGGGTTGGAGCGTCTCTGCCGTGCGAGAGCCGGGAGGGAGGGCAGGAGGCCGAGCAGCGGGGCTCGGAGGGGTTAAAGCAGCCGGAGCGGAGGAGATTTGAGCCGGGGGGAGCCAATGAGGCAGCAACGTTTGAACAGCTTTTGAAACAAAGCAGCCACTCAAGGGGCAGGACGGAGGCAGCCCCGCGGCTCTCCCGGCCTGTTGCAGCCCCTGGCGAGGAGCAGAGAGCCGGCAGCGAGCCCTCGGAGCCCCCCGTCCCCTCTGGCGGATGAGAGATGTCCCTCAGACACCGGCAGGGACCAGCAGCAGCTCGGAAATCTCCAATTTCCAACTTTTCAGCCCATAAAACCCCGGCAGCCGCAGTCCCAAACTGAGGATGGGGCAGGGGGGCCCCGCTGGAGCTCCCCCCCGGCCCCAGCCCGCTACCGAGAAGCCCATTTTGGCCCTTTACTACTTGGTGCTAATTAAACTGCGAGCTGATTAGGCGGGGCAAGCCTTTAATTAGCCTCTCGCACCGCTGACAGAAATCGCAGCTCACCTGCGAGGAGCGACACGGGGGGAGGAAGAGGGCAGCGAGCGCGGCTCAGGGGAGTTTTGTTGCTGGTTACAGCTGGCTCTTCATTAAAAGAGGCATTAATTAATCAGTGTGGATCCCCCGCTCCCGAAACCGGAGCTGGGAGCTCGCAGGCAGAGTTATTTTTCTGGGGAGAAACCCCGAGGGTTTGGTTCAAAGGCGCACGGAGCTCATGGGGCGCTGAGGGCAGTGAGGGGCTCCTTCCCCCACTCATCCCCGCCCCAAAATCCCCCCAAAACCCTAAAAATGAACCCCAATGAAGCATAAAATGGGACCACCTGGAGAAAGAGCGCGGTTTCCACCCAAAAAGCGTCAGCCAGGCTGAGGAAAACTTCCTCAAGAGGCTGCCAGGGCTGGTCCGTGTTTGTCCTGGCAGCAGGCTGCTCCTTCTTTGGCCACAGCCCCAATTTTGGGGCTGTCCTGGGGGGGGCTGCGTGTCCCCCAGAGCCGCCCTCCGCTGCTTTTTGTTCTCTTCCAGCTTCCCCCACCCAGCAAACAAAGCCCTGCCGGCCACGGGAGGGCCGAAAATGCAGCACAACGCGTTTATCCCCGGCAGCCGAGCTCAGCTGAGGGAACAGCTGAGGGAGAGGGCACGGAGTTACGCAAACAAATAAACCCAGAGCCCGAGACGGGCTGGGAGTGGCGCTTTCTGTTCTCATTCCGTTCAAAGCGGCTGAAATCGACCCGGCGAGGGCCGCCCAGGGCGAGGCAGGGGGGCAGGAAAACACGGGAGGGCTCGGAGAAACCCAGCCCGGAGCTCCCCACAGCTCCACTCACCTTGAGAGCAGTGAGAGGAAAGCCGGGGGGTGTATGAGGAGCCCAGAAGAGCACCCCCAGGACCTTCTGCTCTGACTCTTTATGTAGGAAAAAAAAAATCTTTTAGTCTTTGCAACCTGTTGCAACTACCTGTGTGAGCTCAGCTGGACCCGAGCATGTGGGGAGGAAAGCACCTGGCTGTGCACGCCCCAAAGAGCCAAATGAAGGCTCTGGGAGCTTTAAATTTAATATTTCTTCCTTAAAAGTCTCCCAGTGACGGCGCTTTTTCTGATTTTCCTCCCTTGCTTCTGGCCAGCGCTTGGGGAACAGCCCCGGCGGGGCAGGAGGACGCTTTGGGGACACCACAGCCCAAAAGCATGTGCAGAATTAGTACTTTTGGGATAAAAAAAAACAAACAAAAACCACTCAAAGCAGGGGCAGGAGCCGGCTCTGCCTTCCCCCTACCTGCAGCTCCTCACCGCATGCCGGGCCCCGGGCGGGCGACGCTCCTCCAGCGGGCACGGGGCCGCTCAGCTCCCACCGCTCGCCCTGCGGGACGAAAACAGGGCTGTTTTGGGGCTGTTTGGGGGTCAGCGCTCCCCCTCAGCCCCCCCCAGGTTTTGGGGCACCCCACACCCCCCACCCGCCTCCCCCTGCCCCATTCTGCCCCCGTTCCCCTCCATTCCCCCCATCTCCCCCCATTCTTCCCCTTTCCCCTCACTCCCAGCCCCTTTTTGCCCCACCCCAGCCCCATTCAGTGCGCCCCCCTCCCTATCCCACCCCCTAAACCCCACCCCAGACCCAAGAACCCCCCGCCCAAAACCCTCCCGAGCCCCCCAAAAACACCTCCCAAGCCTCTTAAGACCCCTCCCAAGCCCCCCAGGACCCCCCCCGACCCCTCTCACCCCGCCGGGCCCGGCCCCGCCGCTCCCCCCTCACTCGGCCGCCGCCATGTTGTGAGGGCGCCGCAGCCCCTGCCCGCCCCCTCCCGTTGCCTAGGCAACAAGCCCCGCCCCCCGCAACAACACCCGCCCCCCCGCCAATCACCCGCAGGTCGGGCCGGGCGCAGCCAATCGGGCGTTGCTCCGCGAGATTGGCGTTCGCGCCGGCCAATCGGAGAGCGGGGAGGCGGGACGGAGGGAGCCTGAGGGGTGGAGGTGCGAGGTAAAATGGCGGCGGGGTGAGGGGCGGGAGGAACCGCTCCCGGGCCGGCCCCGAGGCGGGATGGGGGGGCCCGGGGGAGGGCAGGGAGGCGGGCGGCGTTAACCGGGTGTCCCCCCACGCAGGCCCCACCGGCGCCGGGTCCCGTAGGATGGCGCTCCGCAATCTGCTGAGGGCCGCGGCCTCCCTGCGCGGCTGCGGTGCGTATCCCCGGCCCCTCCCAGCGCTGCTCGGGCCTCCCCGAGCCGCCCCGTGGCCTCTCATTTATCCCGCCTTTCCCTCCCCGCAGTTCTCGGGGCGCTGCCCCCCGCTGGGAAGCAGCCAGCCGCCCCGGGCTCGCAGCAGGCCGCCGGCATGGCCACCCTGAACCAGATGCACCGGAAGGGCCGGCCCCCGCCGCCCCCCGTCAAGCTGGGGCCCACCTTCGGGCGGCCGCAGCTGAAGGGGGTGGTGATCAAAACCCTCATCCGCAAGCCCAAGAAGCCCAACTCGGCCAACCGCAAGTGCGCGCGGGTGCGCCTGAGCAACGGCAAGGAGGTGGTGTGCTTCATCCCCGGCGAGGGCCACAACCTGCAGGAGCACCACGTCGTGCTGGTGCAGGGCGGCCGCACGCAGGACCTGCCGGGGGTCAAGCTGACCATCGTGAGGGGCAAGTACGACTGCGCCCACGTCCAGAAGAAGAAGTAAACGGCAGTGAGAGACAGTTGGGGGGATAATGGGGTCGTTTTTATGTCATTAAAGCCGAGCTCTGACCCGCCCGGACGCGCTGCGTGCTCTGTGAGGGGACGTAGAGAGGAGGGAGGGGCTTAAATAGCGGCTGGCCCCGCCTCTTCCGGTTTATGGAGGGCCCGCTTCCGGTGCCGGATCCAAGATGGCGGCGCCCAGGGTGCTGCTGGCGGCGGCCCGGCGGGCGGCGGCGGCGGCGGCGACCGGAGGGGGGCGTGGCCGTCGCGCGGCGGGGGGCGTGGCCGCGCCGCCGGGGGGGCGGAGCCGGCTGTACGAGCACGCGCGCGAGGGGCTGAGCGCGCGGCCGCGCCTGGACGTGGAGGCGCTGAGCGGGCGCGAGCTGGAGAGGAGGCGGGGCCCGCTGCGAGAGGGAGACCTGCGAGACATCGTGAGAGGGGCGGGGCCTCGGGGGTGGGCGGGGCCTGTGGGACATCGTGAGCTGTGCGGGGCTTGGGGGCGGGGCTTGAGGGCGGGGGCTTGGGAGTGGGCGGGGCTTGTGTCCAGGAGGGGGCGGGGCCTCGGAGAGCAGCGGGTGCTGCCCGGAGAGTTCAAGGGGGCGGGGCTTGTGCTGTGGGCGGGGCCTGAGAGCTGGCCCCGCCCCCAGCTGCAGACCTGGGCCCGCCTACGCGAGGTGCGCGCCGCCATCGCCCGCCTCGAGGCCCAGAGGGACGACGTGGCCCGGGGCGTGCGGGAGCTGGTGGTGAGTGCCCCGAATGTCCCCGAATCGTCCCCAAACGTCCACAAAGTGTCCCCAAGCGACCCTAAACGTCTCCAATTTGGCCCCAAGCTGTCCCCAGATATCCCAAAACATCCCCGAACTGTCCCAAAATGTCTCCAAACGTCCCCAAATTGTCCCCAGGTGTCCCAAAACTTCCCCAAATGTCCCTAAATGTCCTCAGATTGTCCCCAGATGTTCCCAAATGACACTAAATGTCCCCAAATTGTCCCGAAAGGTCCCTAAACGTCCCCAAACTGACCCCAAACTATCCCCCAATGTCCCCAAATCATCCTGAAACGCCTCCAAGTGCCCCCAAACCGTCCCCAAACACCCTCAAATTGTCCCCAAACGCCCCCAAACCTCCCCATCCCTCACCCTCTCTCCCCCCCCAGGCCTCCCACGCCAAGGACGCGCTGCAGGCGGTAAGACCCCGGGGCTGGGGGGGTGCCTGGTGCCCCCCCCAGACCCAGCAACTGGGGGGGGATATGCGGGACGCTCGTCCCCGTCCCCTGTCCCCCCCCCAGGTCCCCGAATACGCGGCGCTGCGGGCGCGGGGCCGCCAGGTCCGGCTGCAGCTGCAGGCGCTGCTGGCGGAGGAGGCGGCGCTGGATGAACGCTTCTACCTCAAGGCGCTGCAGCTCCCCAACCGCACCCACCCCGAGGCGGTGAGCTCCCAAAACCCCCCCGTGTGTCCCCAAAACCCCCTGCCCCCCCCACAACACCCCCGCTCCCATTCTCCTTCCAGCCCGTCGGGGATGAGAGCCAAGCGCGGGTGATGGAGGTGGTGGGAGAGAAGCCAGGTAGGGGGGGAACCTATGGGATGGGGGGGGGATTTCTTTTTGGGGGGGGGTATATTGGGGGGTGCAGGGAGGAAGAGGAGGGTCCCGGGGTGATGAAGGCTCCCTCCTGTCCTCACAGTGTTCGACTTCCAGCCGCGGGGACACCTGGAGCTGGGCGAGGCGCTGGACATCATCCGGCAGCGGTGAGTTCCCCCCCCCTTTTATTACATCCCCCCCCAAATTCCGGTGACCCCCCCCAGGTCCCGGTACCCCCCCCCCCCGAGGTGACAGCCCTGTCCCCGTGCCAGGCGCCTGTCCCACGTCTCAGGGCACCGCTCCTATTACCTGTGCGGGGCGGGCGCGCTGCTGCAGCACGCGCTGGTGAGCTTCGTCCTGGCCAAGCTGCTGCCCAAGGTGGGTGACCCCCCCCCAAAAAATCCTTAAATCCCCCCCAAAATCCTTAAATCCCCCCCAGATCCTAAAATCCCCCCCAACATCCTTAAATCCCCCCCCAGATCCTAAAATCCGCCCTCAAAATCCTTAAATCCCCCCCCCAGATCCTAAAATCCCCCCCGAGAATCCTAAAATCCCCCCTCCCCAAATGCTCCTCTTGCTCCAGGGCTTCCTGCCCATGACAGTCCCTGACCTGCTGCGAGGCGCCGTCTTTGTAAGTGCCCCCCCCGGGTTTTTTGGGGTCCTGTCCCCATTCTCAGGGGTTTTTGGGGTCCTGCCCCCCCCAGCACGAAGTGACCCCCCCCCCCCCCATGTGTCGTCCCCCCCCAGGAGGGGTGCGGGATGCAGCTCAACGCCTCCCCCTCGCCCGTTTACGCCATCGACCCCGCGCGCTTCGAGGACCTCTGCCTGGCCGGCACCTCCGAGGTGGGGATCGCAGGTGAGAAATGGGTGAAAAGGGGGGAAAATGGGGAAAAGTGGAGGGAAAATGGGGAAAAGTGGGAAAAAAAATTGAAAAAATGGGGGGGAAGTGGGGAAAAATGGGGGGGAATGGGGGGAAATGGAGGGAAAATTGGGGAAATGGAGGGAAAATGGGAAAAATGGGGAAAATTTGGGGCAAAATGGGGCCAAACTCCCTGTTTTCCCCCGTCTCTCCCCCCAGGGTACTTCATGGACCACGCGGTGCGGCTGCAGGACATGCCCATCAGGTACGGGGGCTGTGGGGCTGCTCTTTGGGGCCGGTGGGGCACTGGGGAGGCTTTTTTTTTGCCTGTCTGCCCCCCCCCCGACCCCTTTTTCCCCCACCCCCCACCCCAGGGTCGTCTGCTCCAGCACGTGCTACCGCGCTGAGACCGACACAGGCCGGGAGCCCTGGGGGCTCTACCGCGTGCATCAGTTCACCAAGGTAGGGGCAGGGGGGGCTCAGGAACACCGGGGGGGGGGGCTCAGGACCACCGGGGCGGGGCGCTCGGGACCATTCTGCCCCCCCAAGGTGGAGATGTTCGGGGTGACGGCGGCTGAGAGCGGGACGGAGAGCGAGGAGCTGCTGGCCGAGTTCGTGGCGCTGCAGAAGGAAATCTTCTCCGAGCTGGGGCTGCATTACCGGTCAGTCTGGGGGGGTCAGGACAAAGGGGGGGGGCCCTGTCCGTGTGTGTCCCCCCCCAAAATATTTCATCCCTCTCCCTGCAGCGTCCTCGACATGCCCACACAGGAGCTGGGGCTCCCCGCATACCGCAAGTTCGACATCGAAGCCTGGATGCCCGGCCGGGGCAAGTACGGGGAGGTGAGAGAGGGCAAAAAAACCCTGGGGGGGGGCAAATTACCCCTTTTTAAAAAAAAATTACCCCCCCTTTTTATTTTTTTTTTTAGATTTCCAGCGCCTCCAACTGCACCGACTACCAAAGCCGGCGGCTCAACATCATGTACAGCGACGGGGCCGGGCGGCTGCGCCACGCGCACACGGTGGGTGCTGACCCCCCCCGGAGGTTTTTAACACCCCCCCCGGGGTTTATGAGCCCCCCCCATCCCTTCACACCCCATCCTTTGCCCCCCCCAGGTGAATGGCACCGCCTGCGCCGTGGCGCGGATGCTCATCGCCCTCCTGGAGTGCAACCAGCAGCCGGTGCGTGGCGGGGGGGGGGGGGCGACACAGACGAATTTTGGGGGAGGCACAGAGCTGAGGGGGGGGGGCTAACGCTTCTCTGTCTCTTTGTGCCCCCCCAGGATGGCAGCGTTCGTGTGCCCCCCGCCCTGCAGCCCTTCGTGGGCCGCGCCGTGCTCACGCGGCCCCCGGCCCCGCTGCTGCGCTACATTGGCCCCAACCAGCCCGGGGGGGGGCCCCGGGGGGGTCCCCGTACTGGTGGGGGGGACACGGAGGAGCCCCCCCCCTCCCCAGGGCGTTAATGAATCCCTCAATTAAACATTTTGTTCCCCCCCCCAGCAATAAAACATCGACAGGCGTTTTATGGGAACCAGATTTGGGGGGGGGGGGGGAAATGGGGGGGGCACATGGATGGGGGGGCTGCCCCCCCCCTTTTTTTGTTTTTATTTTACAACTTTTGATAGAAATCCTCTACGCTACGCCCAAGGAAAAGGGATGTGGGTGGCGGGGGGGGGGGCATGGGGGCCCCCCCCCGAAGTCCAGCCCATGGCTTGGGGGGGCCCTGATAAATAGGGGGGGCAGCTGCAGGTCTGGGGGGGTCCCCACAGGTCCGGGGGGTCCCACAGGTCTTGGGGGGGGCCCTCAGTCCGCGCAGCGGCCGCTGTTGATGACAATGTCGTCGTATTCTTCCTGGGGGGGGACACAGAACAACGCTCAGCTTCTCCTGCCAAAATTTCGGGGTGCCCCCAGGGGGGGTCAAGCAACACTCTTCAGGGAGGGGGGGGAGGACAGGGTGCCCCCCCGGGGGGGGGCTCAGGTAGCTTTTCTGGGGCGGAAAGGACACGGTTTTGTGCAGAGGGGATGGGGGGGGCCACTCACGCCGCTGCTGTTGCCGCCACCGCCGTCTTCTTCATCCTCCTCCTCCTCCTCCTCCTCATCCTCGCTGTCCTCCGAGTCGCCGGGGGGGTCGGGGGCCCCGAAGGCGCGCAGCAGCTGGGGCAGGCGGGGGTCGGGGCGGTGGCGGGCGCTGTAGAGGGGGGTGCGCCCCCCGTAGCCCCGCGCCGCGGGGTCGGCCCCCGCCCGCAGCAGCAGCTCGGCCAGCTCGGGGCTCTGCGCCTCCACCGCCAGGTGCAGGGGGGTGCGGCCGCAGCTCGGCTCCTTTTTGTTTTTTTTTTTTAAAAAGGGGGGGGTCAGGGATGGTGGTGTGACCCCCCTCCGTGTTATCATCCCCTCCCCCCGTGCTCACCGCTTTGTTGAGGTCGGCGCCAGCACGCAGCAGCAGCTGCACCAGCTCCAGGTCCTTGCGCAGGACGGCGACGTGCAGGGGGGTGTAACCTGTGGGGGGGGGGCACGGGGGTGTCACCGGGATGCCCCCCCCCCGATATCGTGTCACCCCCCCCATATCCCTGTGCCAAACCCCCGCGGTGTTTTCTCTCTGTCCCCAGCCCCGTTTTGTCCCTCGGTACCCCCCCCCGTGCCATGTCCTGCGTCCTCCCCATCCTGTGCCCCCCCCCTGCCCCCCCCATGTCCTGTGACCCCCCCCAGTCCTGTCCCCATCTCGTGTCCCCTCCATATCCCACCTTGTGCCCCCCCCCACATCCCATTTCCCCCATATTCCGCCCCCACATTCAATTCCCCCCCATTTCACCCCCAAAAATCCCATTTCCCCCCCCAATACGCCATTTCCCCCCCCCACATCCCATTTCCCCCCCATTTCCCCCTCCCACCCCCCCAGTTCCCTCCCCCATACCCCCCCAACACCCCCCATTCCCCCCCCCACCATCATAATTCACGCTCTCCAGCTGCTCCCGCGTCTCAGGGGCGGGGGGGGTGCGGGGGGGCCCCAGGAGGTGGCGGGCACAGTCGGGCTGCCCCTCGCGGCAGGCCAGGTGCAGCGCCGTGTGCCCCCCCCGCTCCTGCACCCCCGGCCCCGCGCCCGCCGCCCGCAGCTTGCGCACGAAGGCCGGCAGCCCCAGGATGACAGCGAGATGCAGAGCGGTCTGTGGGGGGGGACATAAAAAAAATAAATAAAAGTTTTTTTTTTTTTTTTTTTTGTTTTGTTTTTATATAGGCCCCCCCTTCATTAAAGGTGCCCCCCCCGGCCCCGTTACCTGCCCCAGGTCATTCTGTAGGTCCAGGTAGGCCGTGCCCTCGGTGTGCTGCAGGATGGAGTCCAGGAAGGCCTCGTGCTCATGGATGACAGCGAGGTGCAGGGCCCTAAAAAATATGGGGGGGGGGGCGAGGAGCAGTCAGCACAGCCCTAAAATGGGGCAGGGGGGGTGAGCCTAAAAGGGGAGCACAACAGCCCTACAAAAGGGGGCCCTGATCCTACAAGGGGGGGGGAGCAGCCCTAAAGTGGGGGGCCCGATCTTACAAGGGGGGGTCCCAATTTTACAAGGGGGGGGGGTGTCTCGATCTTATGAGGGGGTGTCCGAATTTTATGGGGGGGGTCCCGATCTCACAAGGGGGGGCCCTAAAACCATCCAGGAGGCGCCCCCAGCCCTAAAACCCACGAACACCTCCCCCCGGCCCCCCCTCACGTGTCGCCGTCCTCGCTGACGAAGCTCAGCACGTGCCGCAGCCACGCCTCGGGGTCCGGGGCCGCCGCCGGGGCCTGGTCGGTACCGGGCGGGGGGGGGGAGGCGGGGAGGCCGCCGGGCCCCGCGGCCGGGCCGGGGCTGGGGGGCAGCGGCGCGAGCTGCCCGTCGCCCAGCGAGCCCAGGCCGCTGTCGCACCACTCGTCGCCCTCCGGCCGCTTTCCCCCCTCGCCCGGGGGCGGCGGCGCCGCCGCCTCCGCGGCCGCCATGCGCCGGGGCCGCGCTCAGGCCGCCATGGGCCCCGCGCCGCCGTCCCGGGAAATCCCCGGTAATGGAGGGGGGGAAACGGAGCGCGGGGGTTGCCGGGAGGTGTAGTTCTCCGGGTTCGGCCAATCAGCGCGGCGCGGCGCGGGGGGTGCTGGGAGATGTAGTTCTCGCGTTCGGCCAATCGGTGGTGCGCCACGCCGGGGGGGTGGGGGGAGGTGAAGTTCAGCTGGGGGTTTAGCCAATCAGCGCTGCCTCCCGCGCGTGGGGCACGCCGGGAGGTGTGGCGGGGGGAATGTGCCAGCGCGGGGTACTGACCAATCAGCGCTGCCCCCTCCCCGTGC
>NC_139072.1:255687-288338 GCF_965140915.1 Aythya marila | reverse complement strand
GGGTTGTCCCCGAGGGAGAGCCCGAAGGCGTCGTGAGAGGCAAGAGTGGCAGCCAATCGGAGCCAAGGGGTGTTGATGGGCGTTCTTCTCGGCCAATAGCCTGGCGAGCCGCTGCCGAAAGGTCTTCTGGGAGACTCAGCGAGTCGGGAAGAAGAAGGCGGAGCCTCGGCGCACGGCCGTGAAGATGGGCGGGGCGCAGCCCGGACGGACACCCCCCGCAGCCAACCAGCTCGGTGGGCGGGCGAACGGACGCGCGGCCCGGCCAATCAGACGCGCCCGACGCGCTGACAGCCAGGAGCGCCGCCGAGCCCAATCGCGGCGGTGGGCGGGCCGGCGGCCGGGCTGGCCAATGAGGCGCGGGCCCCGCCTGAGTGGCGGCGGCGCCGCCCAATAGGGGCGGGGCGGAGGCGGCGCGGCGGAGCGAGGCGCCATGTCGCGGCGGCGGTGGCGGGGCCCGCAGAGCGCCGAGGGCGGCGGGCGCGGGGCCGACATGGGCAAAATGGCGGCGGGCGGCGGCGGCGGCGGCTCGGGCCGCTACTACGGCGGGGGGGGCGGCGGAGAGGGCGGGCGGGCCCCCAAGCGCCAGAAGACCGAGAACGCCGAGCCCCCGCCGCACGGCCCCGGGGGGCCGGGGGGGGGCGGCGGCGGAGGGCCCGGGGCGGCCGGAGCGGTGAGAGGGGGGGGAGGGAGGAAGAGGAGGGTCTGGGGAGGAAGACGAGGGGAGGGGGGGAGGAAGAGGAGGGGAGGAGGAGGAAGAGCAGGAGGGGGAGAAGGAGGGGGGGAGGAAGAGGATGGGAGGGGGGAGGATGAGGAGTGAGAGGGGGGAGGAAGAGCAGGAGAGAGAGAGGAAGAGGAGGTGGAGGAAGGAAGAAGAAGGAAGAGGAGGAGGAGGAGGGGATGAAGGACAGGAGGAGGGGGCGCACGGGGCTTCAGGGCCTGCTGTGGGGTCACTGCTCCCTGCCCACCACAGGGATTTTGGGGGGGGTTCCCAGGGCCCACCCCCACCCAGAGCAGGGCCCTGACCCCCCCCCGTGTGCTGCCCCCCCCAGGAGAACTACGACGACCCCCACAAGACGCCGGCCTCCCCCGTGGTGCACATCCGCGGGCTGATCGACGGCGTGGTGGAGGCCGACCTGGTGGAGGCCCTGCAGGAGTTCGGCCCCATCAGGTGAGGAAATGCCCTGGGGGGGATGGGGCAGGGGTTGGGACCCCAAAAAAAGTGGGGGAGGGGCAGGGATTGGGACCCTTAAAAGAAAGAAGACGGGGCAGGGGTAGAGACCCCAAAAAAATAACAAGATGGGGCAGGGTTTGGGACCCCCAAAAAAGTCAAAATGGAGCAGGGATTGGGACCCCCCAAAAAAAACAAGATGGGGCAGGGATTAGGACCCCAAAAAAGCCAATATTTGGATAGGGATTGGGACCCCAAAAATAACAATATAGGGCAGGGAGTGGGACCCAAAAAAAGCCAAGGTGGGGCAGGAATCGGGGCTCCCCCCACCCCGCTGAGCCCACCCCTTGTCCCCGCAGCTACGTGGTGGTGATGCCGAAGAAGAGGCAGGCGCTGGTGGAGTTTGAGGACATTTTGGGGGCCTGCAACGCCGTCAACTACGCGGCCGACAACCAGATCTACATCGCCGGGCACCCCGCCTTCGTCAACTACTCCACCAGCCAGAAGATCTCGCGCCCGGGCGACGCCGACGACTCGCGGGGGGTCAACAACGTGCTGCTCTTCACCATCCTCAACCCCATCTACTCCATCACCACGGTGCGGGGGGGGTTCAGGGGATTTTGGGGGGTGGTGGGACCCCCCAAATGCGTCCTGAGGGGGTGCTGAGGGGTCTTGAGCCTGATGACCCTCGGTTTTGGTGCTGTAGGTTTGTGGCTCGTTGTGCTGGGGGGGTGATTTGGGGGGACTTGGGAGGGATTTGGGGGTCCTGGGAGGGATTTAGTGAGTCTTGGGAGGAATTTTGGGGGACCTAGGGGTGATTTAGTGGGTCCTGGGGAGAGATTTTGAGGTCCTGGGAGGGATTTGGGGGTCCTGGGGATAATTTAGTGGGTCCTGGAGGTAACTTTGGGGGTCCTGAGAGGGATTTGGGGGTCCTGGGAGGGATTTTGGGCATCCTAGGAGTGATTTAGTGGGTCCTGAGAGGGATTTAGGGGGTCCTGGAGGTGATTTGTTGGGTCCTGGGGGCAACTTGGGGGTCCTGGGAGGGATTTGGGGATCCCAGGAGGGATTTGGGGGTCGTGGGGGCAATGTGGAGGTTCCTCTCTCACCGTGCCCCCCCCGCAGGACGTGCTGTACACCATCTGCAACCCGTGCGGCCCCGTGCAGAGGATCGTCATCTTCCGCAAGAACGGCGTGCAGGCCATGGTGGAATATCCTTCCCTGCCTTTTTTTTTGGGGGGGGGGGGCAGGGCATCCATTCAGGTTCTCCCCGCGCTGCCGGTTGCCTTAAACCCACCTTTTTGGCCCCAAATTCCTTAACGCCCCCCACGTTCGACTCGGTGCAGAGCGCGCAGCGCGCCAAGGCGTCCCTCAACGGGGCCGACATCTACTCGGGGTGCTGCACGCTGAAGATCGAGTACGCCAAGGTCAGGCCCCCCCAAACCCCCCCCAAACCCCCGTGACCCCCCCAGGGCCTTTTTTGACCCCCCCCTCATCCCTCTGTCCGCAGCCCACGCGCCTCAACGTCTTCAAGAACGACCAGGACACGTGGGACTACACCAACCCCAACCTGAGCGGCCAAGGTAATCCCCGCCGGCCCGGGCACAGCCCTCACGGCCCCCCCCTCGTCCCGACGCCCCCCGTGTCCCCCCCCCGGCCGTGCCCGAGGGGAAAAAAAAACCCCAATTCCCAGCCCCGGGGTGTGGGGGGGGGGCTCGTCCCGTGCGTCGCCCGTCGGGGTTAAGGCGAGCGGGGGGGCTCGGGGCTTTTTGTTTTCTCGCTCGTTTTTGAGGAGTCTCTGGTCGTGGGGGGGGGGAGGGGGGAACTGGAGGGGGGGGCACCGGCTCCTGGGAGATTTCCCGGGGTGAACGCTGCCCAAAAATACCCCCCCCCCATCCTGGGGGTCCCTCCTGGTGCCTCCCGGGGCTGTCGGCCTCGCAGCGGGGGCGGCGGGCGCGGGTGGGGGGGGTCCCTTCTTTTTCCCCCCCCACTCCCCTCCTCCCGTTTTTAAGCGGCGGAAGTCCCGAGCTGCCTCCGCACACTGCTCACACCACCACACAGTGTAGCACCACCAAGGCAAAAGTAAGCAAAAAAAACAACAACAGAGCAAACAAAAAAACAAAACAAGACAAAAAACAAAGAAAGACAAAAACAAAGACAAAACAAAGACAAACAAAGACAAACAGAGACAGAAAAAGACAAACAAAGACAAAAACAAAGACAAACAGAGACAGAAAAAGCCAAAAAAAAGCCAAAAAACACCTCCCTGGAGGCAACACGCAGCATCCAGAGCCCAGCAGCACCCAGTGCAGCAAGGACGCCAGGACAAGCCGCAGCGCAGAGGCAGAGGCGCCGCGCGCCCCCCCGGCAGCCACCTCTCACAAAACCAAGGCACACCGAGCCCGAGGCGGCACACACGCCTAGGAAACACGGCCCCGAGGCTCCCCGGCACACGGCGCTCGCTCGTGGCGGAGAACGGAGTAGCTCCGGGGCCCTCCCGAGACTTAGGATGGCGCGGGGGGGGCGGCGGCTCCTTGGCTGGCTCCCGCGGTCCTCAGCGCGCCGCCCGCCGTCGCCAGCGCCGAGCGGAGGAGCAAGTAAAGGCCCAAAAGCCCGGTGAGCCCCCCGGGGCGGGGGCGCACACAGAGAGAGCCCTGAGAGGCCGTAGCTGGGCCCTGGCTCACAGAGGAGACACGCACACCGCCAGCAGGACACCGACACCGCACACCACACGGAGGAACACTGCCCCTCACCACCCCGCAGCCGGTGCCCGAGGTACCCGGGGGAACCTCGCCTCGCCAAAGGGCCCGGCTCACGCAGGAGGAGCTCCCCTTCCTCTCGAGGACCTGGCTTGGCTTGCAGGATGGCGGGTGGCTCAGGCTGGCAGGCTGTGGAGAGGATGGCGGGGTGTGAAAGACTCCATTTTTGGCTGCTTTGGTTTGTTTTTTGAAAAAAAGGCTCTTTGAAAGCCGTCAGGTTCTTCCGGAGAGCTCGGGTTCTAGAGGAGCTCGGGTTCTAGAGCAGCTCTGGTTCTAGACGAGCTCTGCTTCTAGAAGAGCTTGGATTGTAGAGGAGCTCAAGTTCTAGATGAGCTTGGGTTCTAGATGAGCTCAAGTTCTAGAGCTCAGGTTCTAGACGAGCTCTGCTTCTAGAAGAGCTCGGATTCTAGACGAGCTCAGGTTCTAGATGAGCTCAGGTTCTAGAGGAGCTGTGGTTCTAGATGAGCTCTGCTTCTAGAGCAGATCAGGTTCTAGAGCAGCTCAGTTTTTCCCAGCTTTGAGTTCAGGTTTCCAGAAGAGCCGAGCCTTTTCAAGTGACCGCAGCCTCTTTTTAACCACTCCGCTGGCGTTTTTTTGGATAGAGACTTGGCTTTTTTTTCCGTTTCTTTTTTTTTTAATTTTCAAGAGACTTTGCTTTTTATTTTTTAAATTCTGTAAGCGAATTGTTAGCGGTGCCGTGCCTCTTGACCTGTGTTTGTGACGCTGAAACCATGTGATGCAGGGTCGCAGTGTTTGTTTGGTGGGCCGCCATCTTTCACAACTGTGCTAACTCACTCTTGACGCGTCCAATGGTAAGAGAAAAGAGCGCGTTTCTCCCCGGCGCGGGGCCCCCCCCCGCTGTAAGTAGCCCCCCCCGCGCCCCCGCGGGGGGCTCGCGCCGGCCCCGCAGCAGGCGAAGGGAGGAGAAGAGCGACCCCGAGCGCGCCCCCACGGCTCCTCTGCCCGAGCCCCCCCCCCCCCCCCCCAAGCCCTTTGTCGGGGGGGGGGGACGCGCACACGTCTGGCCTCGTGGTTTCGGTTCCTTTCTGTACGTTCGTTTTGTTCGGTTTTGTTTTTTTTGTTTTGTTTTGTTTTATTTTTTGGTCAATGGATTACCAAAGGCAAGCGGGGGCGGCCCGGAGCTGGGGGCCCCGGGGGTGATTTTCGGGGGTGAGGGGGGGAAATTTGGGGCCGGGGGGGGCACCAGCGGGGTGGGGGGAGCGGGGAGAGGGCTCAGACCCTCGGCTTTGGGGTGGGGGGGGCACAAAACGCCTCCAGGAGTTGCTTGGGGACCCCCCCAATAAAAAAAGCCTCCAGGGTGGTGCCAGGGACTCAGAGGGGGGGGGGACCCCGGAGCTGCGTCCCCCCCCCTCCCCGTGACGCTGGTGCCCCCCCCTCTGCTTCCCCCCTCCCCGCGCAGGCGAGCCCGGCGGCAACCCCAGCAAGAGGCAGCGGCAGCCCCCCCTCCTCGGGGACCACCCGGCGGAGTACGGTAAGGCCTGGGGCACCGGGGGGGGGGGTCACAACGACGGGGGGGCCCCGGCGGGGGTCCCAACCCTTTCTCTGTGCCCCCCCCTCACACAGGAGGCCCCCACGGCGGCTACCACGGGCACTACCACGACGAGGGCTACGGCCCCCCCCCGCCCCACTACGAAGGCCGGAGGATGGGACCCCCCGTGGGGGGGCACCGCCGGGGTCCCAGCCGCTACGGCCCCCAGTACGGGCACCCGCCCCCCCCGCCGCCCCCCCCCGAGTACGGCCCCCACGCTGACAGCCCCGTGCTGATGGTGTACGGCCTGGACCAGTCCAAGATGAACTGCGACCGCGTCTTCAACATCTTCTGCCTCTACGGCAACGTGGAGAAGGTGAGCGGCCCCCCCGAGCAGCATTTTGGGGCGAAAAACCCCTAAAACGGCTCATTTCCAGGCTTTTTTTCCCAGGTGAAGTTCATGAAGAGCAAGCCGGGCGCGGCGATGGTGGAGATGGCCGACGGCTACGCCGTGGACCGCGCCATCACGCACCTCAACAACAACTTCATGTTCGGGCAGAAACTCAACGTCTGGTGGGTCTGGGGGCTCCGGGGGGACTCCGGGGGGGGAGAACACGGCAGTGCTGAGCCCCCCCCGTGTCCCCGCAGCGTGTCGAAGCAGCAGGCCATCATGCCCGGGCAGTCGTACGGGCTGGAGGACGGCTCGTGCAGCTACAAGGATTTCAGCGGCTCGCGCAACAACCGCTTCTCCACCCCCGAGCAGGCGGCCAAGAACAGGATCCAGCACCCCAGCAACGTGCTGCACTTCTTCAACGCCCCCCTGGAGGTGACCGAGGACAACTTCTACGAGGTGAGCCTTCCTCATCCTCCTCCTCGTCCTCCCCCCGCGCTTTTTGGGGCCGGATCCCTCCCGCTTGGGTCTTTCTGACGCGATTTTGGCCTCCCGCAGATCTGCGACGAGCTGGGCGTCAAGCGGCCGTCCTCCGTCAAGGTGTTTTCGGGGAAGAGTAAGTGCGGGAGGGCAGGGAGCGGCCCCGCGGGTGCTCCCTGCCCCGTCGGGGGGCCCCCCGGTTTGGGGGGGGGGCCGGGACGGGGGCGGCACGGCCGCCCGCAGCCGCCGGGCTGAGGAAGGGGCACTCGTCCGCAGGCGAGCGCAGCTCCTCGGGGCTGCTCGAGTGGGAGTCCAAGAGCGACGCCCTCGAGACCCTCGGCTTCCTCAACCACTACCAGATGAAGAACCCCAGTAAGTGGCCGCGGGGGGGGGCAAAGCAGCCCCCACCTTGCCTTTATTTAACCTAAAATGCCCCTAAATTCCCCCGCTTCGCCTTTATTTAACCCAAAACGCCCCGAAATTCCCCCCTGTTCACCTTTATTTAATCCAAAACACCCCTAAATTCCTCAAATTCCCCATTGCTGATGTCTAGTTAAGCCCAAACAACCCCAAATTCATCTTTATTTAACCCAAAACGCCCCCAAATACTCCCAATTCACTTTTATTTAACCTAAAAATCCCAAATTCTCCCAGTTCACATTTGTTAATGTCTAGTTAAGCTCAAACAACCCCCAATTCACCTTTATTTAACCCAGAACACTCACAGATTCCCCTTTGCTAATGTCTAGTTAAGCCGAAATGACCCCCAACTCACCTTTGTTTAAACCCAACCCCTCCCAAGCCCCCCAAATTCACCTTTATTTAACCCAAACCACCTTGAAGCCCCCCCACTCCCCCCCTACTTACCCCAAAGCCCCCTCAAATTCCCCCAATTACCCTGAACCCACCCCGAAGCCCCCCCAAATCCCCCCCATTCACCCCGAATCCCCCCCATTCACCGCGAATCCCCCCCATTCACCCCAAATACCCCCCCAAAGCCCCCCGTTTCCCCGTGCCCCCCCTGACGCTGTGTCTCCCCGCAGACGGGCCGTACCCCTACACGCTCAAGCTCTGCTTCTCCACGGCGCAGCACGCCTCCTAAGCGGCCCCCCCGCGGGGCCCCCCCGCCCCCCCTCGGTTTGGTTCATTTTCCTTTTTTTTTTAAAAAAAGCAAACAAAAACAATAAAGCCAAGTGGAGCAGAGGCCACCCGCGGCGGTGCCCCCCCCCCCCTTTTTATTTTCTCTCCCCCCCCCGCCCTTTTACCTTTTTTCCCCCCATTTTTAAGGACGAATGTGCGTGTGCCCCCCCGCCCCCCCCCCCCCCGCCGCCGGGGCCCGCGGCGCCTTTCAATAAACGTTTGGAAAACGTCGCTGCCTCCCCCTGGGGGCTGGGGGGGGGTTGTGGGCAGGGCCCCCTCCCCAAATTTTGGGGGGACCTTTCTGGGGGTGGGGGGGGGTTGTGGGCACCTGGAGGGCGGTTAGGGGGGACCTGGAAGGGGGGGGGGAGGTTTGGGGACACCCCAGCGCTGCGGCCTTTGGGGTAGGGGGCTCGGGGGGGGTCGAGGGGGAGCCCCGGGGGTGGGGGCGGCTCCCGGTTCCCCCCCCCCCCCCCGAGCCGAGGGGGCACCGGGTTCGGGGGGGGTAACCGGGAAAAGGCGGTGCTTCCGGGTCGGGGGGAGGGAGGAGTGAAGCCGCTTCCGGTCTGCCGCGGGGCGCTTCCGCCCGGCCGGGGGCGGCGCTCTGTGCCGCCCACTCGCTGACCTCGGGGCCTGGAGGACTCGAGCGGCTGATGGCGGCGCTGGCTGCGGGGCTGCGGGGGGGACGTGAGTGGGGGGGGGGCGGCCGGGACCCCCGCCAGGGACCCTCCCACCCCCGGGACCCCCCCCCCGAGCCCCTGGCCCGGCCAGGAGCCCCCCGACCCCCCCGTGAACTCCCAGGATCTGCGACACCCCCCTTGACCCCTCCCCCAGTGCCCCCAGTCCCGTCCCAGTACCACCCCCAATTCTTCCAGTATCCCCCCAGTGCCCCCAGTTGCTCCCAGTCGCTCCCCAGTGCCCCCGTCCCCCCCCAGCGGGTTCCAGTGCGCCCCCCAGTTCACCCAGTTCCCCCCAGCCCCCTTCCCAGTCCCTCCCCAGTGCCCCCAGTCCCACCCCAGGTGCCCCCAGTCGCTCCCCAGTGCCCCCTGTCACCCCCCCTAGTGGGTCCCAGTGCACCCCATTTTCCCCAGTCCCATCCCAGTGCCTCCCAGCCCCCTCGCACTGTCCCCTAACCCCTTCCCATTGCCCCCCAGTTCCCCCCAGTCCCTCCCTTACCCCCCCACCCCCCCCAGCTCTCCGCCTGTTGGCCCGGCCGATGGCGTCGCAGGCGGTGGCGGGGGGGGGGGGCGCCCCCAACGCCCCCCCAGGAGCGCCCCTTTGAGACCCTGCGCGTGACCCCCCCCCGCGAGCACGTGCTGCACGTGGAGCTGCATCGCCCCGACAAGCGCAACGCCATGAACAGCGCCTTCTGGAGGTACTGCCCCCCCCCGGGGGCTTCATCTGCCCCCCGCGGGGGTTATCTGCCCCCCCAGGGGTCTATATGCCCCCCCAGGGGGTTGTTTGCCCCCCCCAGGGGTTATTTGCCCTCCCATTGGTTTATCTGCCCCCCGGGGGTCGTTTTCCCCCCCCCAGGGAGATGGTGGAGTGCTTCCAGGGCATCGCCCAGGACCCCTCCTGCCGCGCCGTCGTCATCTCGGGGGCCGGGAAGATCTTCACAGCAGGTGGGGACCCCCCCCGTTATTGGGTGCCTCCCCCCCTTCATTGGGTGCCCCCCCTTTACTGGGGATCCCCCCCACTTCACTGGGTGCCCTCCCCCAATTGGGTGCCCCCCCCAATCTCCAGGACCCCCCCCCCCAGCAGTTTTGGGGCCGTTTTGCCTGATTTAGGGGATCTCAGCAGCGAGGCCATGCTCAAGCCCAGCTTGTGGGGGGGGGGGGGGGAGAAGAGAAGGGGGGGTCTGGGGGGGCTCGGGGAGGGGTCGGGACCCCCCTGAACCCCTCGGGGGGGGTGTGGGGGGTGGTGGTGCCCCCCCAGGGATCGATCTGGTGGAGATGGGCAGCGAGTTCCTGGCGGTGGGGGGCGAGGACGCGGCACGCAGAGCCTGGCAGCTGCAGCAGAAAATCCGCCAGTACCAGGAGAGCTTCTCGGTGCTGGAGAAGGTGGGAGCCCCCCCGGGACCCCCCTGGCCCCAAACCCCCCCCCCAATCCCCTAATCCCCCCCCCATCCCCTAATCCCCCCCCATCTCTCCCGCAGTGCCCCAAGCCGGTGATCGCGGCCGTGCACGGAGCCTGCATCGGGGCAGGTGAGTGGGGACATGGGGGGGGACACGGGGTTGGGGGGGACACACGGGGCCGGGGGGGGGTCACACAGGGCCAGGGGGCCCCATCGTGGACCCCGGGGTCTTTTTTTGACAGGCGTCGACCTCATCTCTGCCTGTGACATCCGCTACTGCACCGAGGACGCCTGGTTCCAGGTGAAGGTGGGTGCGGGGGGGCCCTGGGGTGGCCCCGGAGACCCCCCCCCAGTTGGCCCCGGGGACCTTCAGCCGGCTCCTTGTGGCCTTCGGATGTCCCCGTGCCACCCCCTGTGTCCCACATGTCCCTATCATGTCCCCGTGTCCCCGTGTCCCCACGATGTCCCCTCACCTCCCCGTCCCGGCAGGAGGTGGACATCGGGCTGGCGGCTGACGTGGGCACCCTGCAGCGCCTCCCGAAGATCGTGGGCAACCAGAGGTGAGGGGGGTGGGGGGGGGGGACACAAACCCCGTGTGGGGACCTCGCGGGGACCCCACGTCACCCCCCCATGTCCCCCCCCAGCCTCGTCAACGAGCTGGCCTTCACTGCCCGCAAGATGATGGCCCCCGAGGCGCGGAGCTGCGGCCTGGTGAGGTGAGGGGCGGCCCCGGGGGGCGGCTGGGGGCACGGCGGGGGGGGCCCACACTGTCCCCAGCCCCATTCCCGTCCCCATCCCCATCCCAATCCCATCCCACCCCAATCCCATCCCTATCCCATCCCATCCCCATTCCCATTCCATCTCATTCCATCCCCATCCCCACCCCAGTCCCACCCCACCCTAATCCCAATCTCATCCCCTCCCTGTCCCCATCCCATCCCCACCCCAATCCCATTGCACCCTAATCCCCATCCCAATCCCAATCCCAGTCCCACCCCGTTCTCCCCCCAGCCGCGTGTTCCCGGACCGGGCGGCGTTGCTGCAGGGCGCCCTGGAGCTGGCGGCCTCCATCGCGGCGCGCAGCCCGGTGGCCGTGCAGGGCACCAAGGTGAACCTGCTGTACTCGCGGGACCACCCCGTCCCCGAAGGGCTCCGCTTCATGGTGAGGCGCCCCCCAGACCCCCCCAATCCCCAAAACCCCGTCCCCGTCCCCCTGACCCCGTCCCCGTGCCCAGGCCGCCTGGAACATGAGCATGCTGCAGACCGACGACATCCTCAAGTCGGCGCAGGCGGCCATGGAGAAGAAGCGCCCCGAGGACGTCGCCTACGCCAAGCTGTAGGGGCGGTGCGGCCCCCACCCCATAATAAACCCGGCTGCGCCCCCAGCCCGTGTCCTTCCTCAGCCCCGGGGGGGGCTGCAGTGGGGTGGATGGGGGCGCAGAGGGGGTGGATAGGGACAGGGTGACCCAGTGGGACATGGGACGGGGTTATGGGGCCACAAATGGGAGGTGTATGGGGTCACTGAGGGGGCTGTGGGGACAGAGCGGGGTTTATGGAGTCCCAAAGGGGGTATATAGGGGGTATATGGGGTCCCGAATGGGGTATATGGGGAACCGAGTAGGATTTTTGGGTCCCAGTTAAGGGATATTTGGGGACACAGCACTTTCTCTTGGGGCAGAGGTGGGTTTATGGGGTCCCAGAGGGCAGGTATAGGATGACACCGAGGTGTCTGTGGGGACAGAGCGGGGTTTATGGAGTCCCAAAGGGGGTTTATGGGGGCACGGAGGTGTTTATGGAGCCAGACGGGTGGATTTAGGATCCCATGGAGGGTGCAGGGGGCGCTTCATGGGGCCTCAAAGGGTGGGTACGTGGTGACATGGCCGTGGCTGTTGGGATTCGGGGCTTTAGCAGGTCCCAAAGGGTAGGGACGTGATGACATGGAGCTGTTTGGGGGAAAAGTGGCGTTTATTGGGTCCAAAGGCTGAGTTTATTGCGGCACAGTGGTGTTTACTGGGACGGACTGGTGCTTATCAGGGCCCAGAAGGGGGTTACGTGGGGACACAGCGGTGCCCCTTGGGCTTTGGGGTCCCCACTGGGGGCGTGGGGGGGACAGGGAGGCGTTTCTGGGGGACTGGGGCAAGGAAGCGGCGTGAGGCCAGGTCTGAGCAATCTTTTAATTACATGAGAAAAAGAGAAACCGGCCGGAGAATGCTGCGAGGTGAAGATAAATTTATACAATAAATCCCGAAATCCGTCCCTTCGCAAAGGAAACCGGCACCTGCTGGGGGGCGCTGCCGTGTGAACAGATCAGCTTCTGTGTGCGGGGTTGGGGTGTTTTTTTTTTTAAATTTTTTTCTTTTTTTTTTCTTAATTTTTGGTCCTCAGAAAAACCTGCTCCAAGGCTGGAGGGTGCGGGGGGGGGTGTAAAAGGGGAGGGGGGGGGAACCGGCGCTGCCTCCGCGCCCCCAAAGTGGCCCCATGGGGGGGAGGGTTGCTGGGGGGGGGGGGAGCGGAAGGAGCAGCCCCCCCGGGGGCTTCCCCTGGCTCTGAACAGGAATCGGAGGAACTCGAGCAGAGGGCGAGGGGAAGCCGGGGGGGGAACCTGGAATGGGGGGGGGAGCACGTGCCAAAGGGCGGCTGGTGCAGAGGGGGGGGGATTTCTGTTCGACAGAGGCATAAATTAAAGAGAGGCAGGGCAGGAGGGGGGGCTCTGCTTCCTACAGAAGGGGGGGGACAGCAGAGGGCCCTGGGCCAGTTGGAAAAAAAAAAAATCACCAGAAAGGGATAAAATTAGAAAAAAATTAATAACCGTCTGAGCTGCTGGGCGCTTCGAGGCTCCCCGCTGCCCCCCCCCCCCAGAGAAACCCCAAGCGCCCCCCCCGGAGCAAAAAGAGGGAAGAGGGGGAGGCAAAAAAAAAATAAAATTAAACAAAACCCCCCAAAATCATTGCATAGGTCAGGTGGGCAACAACCGGCTCCCCCCCCGGCCGCGGCTTCGTGCCTGTGTGTGTGTGTGTGTGTGTCCCTGGGAGGGGGGGGGGGGAGGATAAAATTGGGGAGGGGGGGGGACAAAGCGCCCGCGCTTGGTGCAGCCGCGGCGGCCTCAGAGGTCGCTCTCGCCGTAGAGCGCGGTGGAGAAGGATTTGTAGTCCAGGGCGCCCGGCGCGGCGTCGGGGCCGCGGTACGGGGCCATGCGGGCGATGCAGTACTCGGCCTGCTCGGGGGGCAGCTCGCGCCGCAGCTCCTCGGCCGTGATGTAGTTCTGGGGGGGGGGGGAAAGGGTGAGAAAAAGGGGGGAGCGGCCTCGAGGAGAGGCCCCCCCGGGGCTATGGGAGGGGGCGGCGCTCACCTTGTCGCCCGCCAGGACCTTGAAGGAGGCGATGACCTGGTCGGCCGTGTCGGTGTCGGTGGTCTCGCGGGACATGAAGTCGATGAAGGCCTGGAAGGTGACGCTGCCGCTGCCGTTGGGGTCCACCAGGCTCATGATGCGGTTGAATTCGGCGTCGCCCTGCACGGGGGGGGGAGGCTGCGGTCACGGGGGGGTCGGCCACGGAGCCCCCCCACCACCCACCACCGAGTCCCTGGGCTGGAGGCTGCGCCGTGCCCTGGTTTTAGGCTAGGGGGGGGGTCTCCTCGTGCCCCCCAGCCCCTTCCCCGAGCCCTGGGGGCTCGCAGCGATGAGAAGAAGACCAGAAAGGGACGGGGAGGGGGAAATAAAAGGGAGAAGAGAGCAGAGAGCGTTACCAGGCTGCATCCCGCGGAGATGAGGAGAGCTCGGAAGTCATCCGCGTCCGTGCTTCCCGTGCGCTTCTACTCCCCGAGGAGGAGGAGGAGGAGGAGGAGAGGAGGAAGGCAGAGACGGGCAGCGCGTGCAGAGGAGGAGGAGGAGGAGGAGGAGGAGGAAGGAAGACGCGGCAGGGCAGGGGCAGGAGGGGAGAGAGGCAGAGATCGAGTTAACGGCGGCAGTTCGGGCGCCGGCACGGCGAGCAGGGAAAGGAAAACCCAGCACGGACACAGGAGCAGGGGAGGAAGGGGAGGAAGAGGAGGAAGAGCACGGAGGAGGGGAGGAAGAGGAGGAAGGAGGGCGGGGAGGGGGGGCGCGGGCCGGGCTCGGTACCTGTCTGTCGTTCTCCACGTCGTAGCCCAGGCTGATGAGGCAGGCTTTGAACTCCTCCGGGCCCAGGGCACCACCGTGGTCCTGCACCGGGGGGGTCCCAGCATCACGGGGGGGGGGGGCGTTGGAGGAGGGAGAGGAGCAGGGGGGGAGGGAAAGATGCTGTTAGTGGAGTGGGGGGGGCTGAGAGCAGGGCTCTGCTCCCCCCACCACATCAGAGCAGGGAAAAGGAACCCCGGGGGTCTCGCTCCTCTGGGGGAGCAGCAGGGGGTGGGGGACGGGGAGCCCCCCGTCAGCCCCCGGGGGGGTTGGCGGCCAAGCTCTGCCCCCCAGGGGGATGTTTTGGCAGTGGGGGGGGGGGTGGGGGCTGCCGGCACCTTGTCGAAGTGGTTGAAGGACGCCCGGAACTCCTGCATCTGCTCCTGGCTGATGCCCTTGGCGTCGCGGGTCAGGATCTGGTTCTCCACCTCGTTGATGGTGCGGGCGATGGTGGTGAGGAGCTGCTCCCAGCCCACGCGGATGTGCTGCGGGGAGAGGGGGGCACAGCGGGGTGAGAATGGCCTTGGGGGGGGTCCCAGCACACCACAAAGCCGGCACCCCCGGCGGGACGCCGTTACCGCGGCCGCCACGGGGAGGTGCAGGGGCTGGGAGCCGCCGAGCCCTGAGTCACCGCTCCCTGGCACTGACGGGGCACCCTTGGGTGGCACCGGGCACACCCAGCTCCGCGCCCGAGGCCGGGGGGGCGGGGGGGGGCGCACCCACCTCCATGGTGTAGTTGGTGTGCTTGTTGTCGAAGATGAGCGCCTCCTGGATGAGCTGGTGCTGCTGCTCCAGCAGGTCGATGTTGGGCTTGTAGTCCACGATGCTCTGCTCGTACTGCTTCAGGTGGTTCAGCTGGTCCTCCAGCGTGCCGTTCATCTCGATGGAGATGCGCCCGATCTCCTGGGGGATTGGGGGGGCACAAAACCCGGCGGGGTGACGTGGGGGGGACACCAGGAGCCGCTCCGCAGGGACCCCCGGCACTGCTGGTGCCGGGCTGATTTCCCCGAGGGATTCCTCTCAGGTTTTTTCACCCCTGCTGAAGGTGGTCTCAGCACGGTGGCTCAGCCCCCCCCGGCTCTGTCTCGAACCCCCCCGGGGACGAGGGCACGGCCCCGAGCCCTCACCTCCATCTTGGTCTGGATCCAGGGCCCCACGATGTTGGCCTGGCTGGCGAACTGCCGCCGGAGGTGCTCGTTGGACTGCTGCTTGCTCTGCTCGTCGAGCAGAGCGTGGTCCCGCTTGGGCACCAGCTGCTGGACCTGCGGGGGGCGAGGGGGCAGCGCTGGGAACCCCCCCAGGGGGGCAGGGACCAGCCCAAGGCGGCGCCCCCGTCCCCGGGGGGGGGTCACTCACCCGCTCCCACTTGGAGTTGATGATCTGGGGGGTGACGGAAGTGTAGGGGTTGTTGCCCCCCAGCTTGATGCTGTTGAAGTCGGCGATGCGCTGCGCCTCGCGCTGGATGCCCAGGATGGCCTCGCGCTCCTTGTCGGCGTCGGGCAGGGTGGACTTGAACTGGTCGTGGGCGGCGATGAGGCCCTGCGGGACGGGGACACCAGCTCAGAGACAGCTCCGGGGGGGGGCGTAGCCGGGCAACGAAGCCCCCCCTTGCCCCCACACCTCGATCTCCTCGATGGTGTGGACGATGAACATGTCCTGCAGGTCCTCCATGGCGCTCTCCATCCAGTTGTTGAAGGGAGCTGCCCTCTTGGCGTACTCCAGGTGCAGCTCGTCGATCGTCTCCAGCTGCTTCTCCGTTTTCTGCGGGGCCGGGGGGGCGTCAGGAGGCTGGGGGGAGACCCCTGGGGGGGTCCCGGCCCCCGCCCTACCTCCAGAGCCTCCCTCCTGCTGTGGGTCAGGGAGCCCAGCACGTCCCACTGGTCGCAGATCTTCTGGCACCGCGCGTTGACGCTGGGCGAGTCGTAGTAATCCAGCTCGCTTTTTTTTGGGGGGGGGAGGAAGAAAAAGCAGGGTCAGGATGTGAGGACACAGTGGTGGCGATCCCCACACCTCGGGGACGGGCTGGGCACCCCCTCGCCGCCCCCATTTCCAGGAGGGGGCTCTGGGGTTGGGGAAAAGCCCCCCCGGTGGGCACGGGGCAGCCGCGGGGAATAAGGGCGGCATTGACGGCGGCGCCCTGCCCCGGGCCCTCAGTGTACTAATTGTGTGCGAGTTTATCTGGCTGGGAAGGGGAAAAAAAAAAAAAAAAAGGCGAGGGGGGGTGAAAAAAAAAAAAAAAAAGGGCAAGGAGCCGGGCTGCCTGGCCGCACGCACAATAACGGTATTCTGCAACGCGAGGGGGAAGGGACGGGCAGAACAATAGGGGCACTGTGCGGGGCCGGGGCCGTGCCGAGGTGTGCCGTGGGCCAGGTTTTGGGGCCGGGGGGCTCGGCGGGGCCGGGGGGGCTCGGCGGGGGCTCGGCGGGAGCCGTCCGTACTTGAGCTCCTGCGCGATGGCCGCGATCTGCTCCACGCGGTCCTGGTGGGCGGCCAGGTCGCTCTCGAAGGCCTCGTGCTTCCTGATCAGGGCCTTGATGTCGGACAGCGTGGCGCTCTCGTAGTCCTTCTGCTTCAGCATCGCCTCCTTGCCTGCGGGGGGGGGCAACAACGCTGGGACCCCCCCTCCCAGCACACCCAGGCACTGCCCCTGCCCACCCCGGGGACTGCTTTGGCTCCAAGAAGCGCGGGTGGGGGGCAGAGGCTGAGCTCTGCTGGCCCCACCGGGGGCTTCCTCCACCTTCCTCGCCTTCAATCTCGTTTTTTGTGCCCCCCCCGGGAAATAAACCGAGCTGGCACCGCCGTGAGCAGCCTTGCGACGCCCCCAGGCTCGCTGCTGCTCCCAGCCCGAGCTGTGAGAACGGGGCTGGGAAGGGATTAACGTGTTTGCTACGGGGGGGGGGGCACAGCTGCTGCCCCGGGGAGGTCGTGGGGGGGGGGGACAGCGGCCAAATTTGTCCAGCTGGGTGCAACGGGGGACGTGTGAGCACGGCAGCCTCTGAAGGAGGATGGTGATGGCCTCGGCGCTCCCAGCAGCACGGAGAGGCTTCAAGGAGGCTGAGCCCGGTTTTCGGGGGGCTCCTCTGCCCTGAGGGGGGGCTGGGACCCCCTGGGCCCCCCCCGGGGACCTACCCTCGGTCCAGGCCTCGTGGATGGAGGCTTTCTGGCGGAACTTCTCGGCCAGGTGGTCGAGGCGCTCCAGGCGCCGGATCTCGTTGAGCAGCCACTCCTCGTAGCCCTTCTCCGCCTGCTCCAGGTGCTGCCAGCCGTTATTGATGTCCTGGGGGGGTCACACACACACAAAAACACAGAGGGGGGGGGGCGTCAGAGCAGGCCGAGTGAGCCTCCCACCTCCACAGCTCCATGGAGAGGGGGAACCCGACCCCAAAACCCCCTTTGGGAGCAGCTCCAGGTCCCATGGCAGCACCCAGCGGGACGGGGGCGTCCTGGGGGGGGGTCCCGGAGCTCAGCACCCCCCCGGGCACTCACCGCCACCATCCTCCCCTCGGAGGGCATGAAGGCGGGCCGGTTGCTGAGGCGCAGCTTGGTCTGCAGGGTGTTGAAGTTGATCTCCAGCTGGCACTTCTCCTGCACCTTGGGGGGTTTGTGCACGCGCCGGTAGTCGCGGAAATCCTCCAGCTTCTGCTGCATCTCCTGGATGGTTTTCTGCGGGCTGCGGTCCTCCAGCCAGGGGATGGTGCGCCGGATCCACTCCAGCAGCTGGTGGGGAGGGGGGAAAACGGGGTCACTGAGCGGGGCTGGGGGGTGTGGGGGCTGTGGGGAGCCCCCCCCGGGTGCCCCCCGCGCTCACGTCGGAGGCGAGCTTCTCGTAGTCCTCCATCAGGTGCTCGTTCTCCTGGTTGACGGCCAGCACCTTGCAGATTCGGTTCGCCGCCGTCTCGGCCTGCAGGGGAAGAGCAGAGGTGAGGGGGGGGCTCCGGGACCACCGTGTCGGGGTGCCCCCACCCGCAGAACCCCCCCACCTCACAGCGCAACCCAGCTCTGCCCCACAGCGGTGCCACCTCGCTGCCACCCCGCTGCTGGCTTTGCGTCAGAGCCAAATCCACACTTTTTAGCACCAAAGTGAACAACCATGCCCACGCTGAGCCCCCCCAGCTGTAAGCAGAGCCCGGTGCGCCCCCCAACCCCCGGCACAAGCCCCCCTCCACCACCCCGGGGGCTCCGGCACTGCACGGAGCGGGGCAAAACCCCGGCATCGCCCCTCGTGGTTTGGGGGGGGGCAGAACCGGAGCCCCCCGGGGGGGTCCCACGAGCTGGGCACGAAGCAGGCGCCGGTGGCTGTGGCAGTCGCGAGCCCCGGGCACTTTTTGGTGCTTGGTTCCCCTGGCAGTGCCCCGGGGGGGCTGTTAGCAGCCTCCAAGCACCCCCACGGCCTCCAAGCACCCCTCCAGCCTCGTTACCGGCCTCTGGGCACCGTCCTGGGGTCTTCTGCTCGTCCCCGCGGGCAGCCCCCCCGCCAGGAGCACCGGGCTGAGGCAGAAAAGCAAACCCGGGGCACGGGAAAGGGTCCGGGAAGAGGAGGCGGAGGCCAGGCACCGACAGAAAGAGTGAGGAGGGTCTACGGGGAGGGGGGGGGACGGGAAGAGGAGAAAAACAACAAAAAAACAAAAAAAAAAGAGAGCTGGGGAAAAAGAGGCGGAAAACTTAAGGCTAAAAGGAGAGGAAAAAGCTCAGCAAAGCCTCGGGGGAGAGGCGCGAGGTGCCCACGGCGGCCACGGGTCCGCGTGCTGGCCAAGCAGCCCCCCCCCGAGCCACCCAGGAGGCTCGTTTGGTCGCCTGAAGCCTCTAATTAGCACGGCGTGGTTAATTGCTGGCCTGCCCCGAGCTCCACCGCGGCGGCGTTTCGGGTCTGACACGAAATCTGAGGCTTGGAGGGTGAGGAGGGAAAGGGAAGCGGCGAGCTCCAAGCCCTGCTCTAACGAGGCTCCTTCGTTAAGCGGGGCCCTTAATGAGGCTGGGGGCCGGTTGCCCCTTCCCCAAGCCCTGTGCCTCGTGGGGAGGTGGATTTACACCACCTCTCCCCGGGGGTTCCCCAAATTTTGGGTGCCTGACGCCCCGAGGCCGCCTGGAAGCCGTGCAGCAGCCGCGGGAGGTGCGGGGTTAGCGGGCGGCCCCCTCCCCAAAAGCCAAGCTCACCTTCTGAGCACCCGAGAAAGCGTGGTAGAAGCAGGAAACGTAAGTCATGATGGCCTTCTCATCGGGCCTGAGAGTGCCAACAATATCTGCGCGGGGGGAGAGAGGGAGGAGAGAGGCTGAAGGAGCGGCAGCGCAGCCCTCGCGCCCCTGGAGCGTGCGGCGGAGAGAGCAGCAAGCGCCTGGTGCCGGCCCCGGGGCTCCTCGGGGAACCTGGTGGGGCTCGGTGCCGCCCCGGTGAGGCGTTGGGACCAGCAGGGCAGGCAGCACGAGGAGGTTTTAGACCCGAGCGAGCCGAGGTCGGGTTCCCAGAGCAGCGGGGGGGCTGAAAGAGAAGGGCCCGAGCGCGGGCGGGAGCCTCGGGGAGGCCGGCGGCCGCCGCCGGTACCTTCTGCGCCCCCGAAAAGGCATGGTAGAAGCTGGACACATAGGTCATGATGGCCTTCTCGTCGGGCCGAGCTGTGTTGACAATGTCTGCAAGCGAACGAGAGGGGTTAAGGCTGAGGGGGGGGCGCGGCGGCGGCGGCACGGAGCCGCTCAGCACGCCGGGCTCGGCCGCCAGCTCCTCCCCGGGCTGGGGTCCCGAAGAGCGGCCACCTCGGGGCACCTGCAGGGGCACAAGAGGGTGTGAAAGCGTCCCACCACGCTGCACGGCCCCGGATTGGGGCCAGCACGCGTCCTCTGCCCCCAAAAGATGGGGTCTGGGGGTCCGGGGGTCTTCTCTTGGTGCCGGTCCGTGCCCAAAGTCACCGCGCCGCAGCCGCGCGCGCGCCCGGGGCCGCTTACCCTCGGCGTCCAGCATCTTGGGGATGTCCAGGTACTTCTCCGCCACCTCGAAGGCGTTGTTCAGGTTGGTCACGGGGTCGTCCTGGGGAGAGAAAAACGCTGGGGGGGCGCCCGGGGCTGGTGGCCGACGGCTCGGTGCCGGCAGGAGGGGAAGGGAAGGGGCTGGGCAGTGGGGAGGGGCAGGGCTGGGCGGTGGGGAAGGGGCCGAGCTTCACCTTCCTCAGCTTGTCGTACTCGATGAGCTCCGGCCGGTGCCTGTGGATCAGGGCGTTGAAGGCGAGGCCGTCCTTCCAGCTGCGAGGGGGGACAGCGAGGGGGGGGTCAGCACCGCGCCGCCTCCGCGCCCCCCAGGGACCCTCGCCCACCCCCCTGCTCCCCCCTGAACGGCAGCGGGGCCGAGAGGAGCCCCTCTGATCCCCCGGAGCCCCCCAAATCCCAGAGGAAAGGCAGCCTGGAGGAGGGGGGGGATGTTCCCGAGGACACGCACGAGCCGTGTCCCCCCCCAAGGGCTCTGCCACTATTTTGGGGTCGCCCCAAACCCCGTCGGGGGGCACCTGATGTGGAAGTTCTGCACGTTGACATTCTTGTAGGGCGCCGTCTTCCTCTGGCACCACAGCAGCAAGCCCTCCTTGGCCGAGGTCTCTGCAAACGGGGGCAGGGTCAGCTCGGTGCAGCCCCCCCCGTGCCCCCCCAGCCCCCCAGGGCCCTGCCCTCACCTTCCACCGAGATGTCCTGGATGGCGAAGCGCAGGATGATCGTCCAGATCATGCCCAGCGTCATCTTGGCGTTGCCGTCCACGATTTCTGCGAGCCGGGAGGGGAGAAACAAATCCCTCAGCCCCCCCCTCGACGGGCTGGGGGCTCGGGATCCCCCCAAACCCAGCCCCAAAACGCCTCCAGCGGGCGTCGGGGATGCCGGCGCGGGGCTGTGGCTGCTGCCAGCGTGCCCGGGCACCGCGTGCCCCGCCGGGACACGCAGCGCTGCCGGGCAGCGGGGACTTCAAAGCCAGAGCCCCGCTGCTCCCCCGACTGGCTCGGCAGGGCCAGCGCCTGCCAAACGGGGCCGAAAGGGCTGAGAAATCCCCGCCGGAGCTGCGGGGTCGGCCTCGGGGTCTGCCGGCAGCGAGCGGATCCCAAAAGGGGCCGTGGGGCTGTGCGAGAGGCTGCTGGGGCAGCCAACGGGGGGAGAGCTCGGCTCCCCGGAGGGGTTTGGGGCTGAAGCTGTCACAGCTCCCGGGGAGAGCCTCAAACGGTGCGGGGAATTCACGGGGCTGCGTTTTGGGGCCGAGCCTCGAAGGCAGGGATCCCCCCACAGGGCTCCAGCCCGGCACCGGGGCTCCCCCGCGGCGTTTTTGGGGCCGGCTCCTCACCGAGCCGGTCCTGCCGAGCCCCAAACGTTGGGCAACAGCCCCAAAACAGCCCCGAGCGCGGGGGGAGGCTGCACAGCCTCCAACCCTCCTGCCCCCACGGCGTTTATGGCCCCGCAGGGCCGGAGAACGGCCCGAGGGGACCCCCAATGACCCCATCCCTGGGGGCTCAACCTCTCCCAGGGGGGCTCAACCCCTCCCGGGGGGGCTCGGGGGCTCCCGGACCCACCTTCAGCCCCGATGGAGACCAGCTTGACGCCCTTGCTGGCGATGAAGTCGAGGGCTTTGTTGACGTTGTTGATTTTGTGCACCCGCATCTTGCCCCGCTCCGGCTTCGGCAGCCGCTCCCCTGCGGAGGAAACGCCGGTAATTGGGGGGGGGGGGGCTTCCAGCAGCGTCCCCCCCCCATGAATCAAACAAAAAGGAGGTCGGGAAGCTGGGGGCTCACCTGAAATCACCTCCAGCAGCAGCATGAGCTTGAGGCCGTCGCGGAAATCCTCGTCGATGTTCTCGATCTGCGTGCCGGCCTTGCGCAGGTGGGAGTTGCACCACGCTGTGAAGGTCTGCCAAGGGGGGGGGGGGCGTCAGGACCCCCCCAGACCCCCTCATCCCGAGGACGAGCCCCCCACGGCGTGCTGTGGGGCACAGCCGGGGTGGGAGCGATTTTGGGGGGATTTGGGGCCATCCTGATTAAAGTCCCGGGGACTGCTTCGAAGAGGGAAAGAGGCTCCAAAAAGGCGGAAAGTGCCCCAAAAAGGCAGCTCTCAGTGCCAGGGGATGCTGAGGTGCCTTCCCCTTCCCCTTTTTGCCCCAAAATGAGCTCCTGGAGGCCCGGCCTCCGTCCCTCTGGGGCCTCGGCCCCGTCCCACGCACGGTTCCTGCGCGGCCGCCGGCAGCCCGGGGGGTAATTAGCGGCCGGCCTCGTTACGCCAGCGCCTCATTAACCCGCCCGATAAGCAGCTCCGGGCCGTGGGGAGGACGTGGACCCCCCCGGGACCCCCCCCGTTCCCCATCAGCGTGATTACGGGACGGGGAGGAGCGGGCACGCCTGGGTCCGCCGCGACGCCGGGCACGGCCCCACGGGTTCTGGCACGGCCCCAAAATGCTCTGGAACGGCCCCAAAATGTCCTGGCACGGCCCCAGGGGCGCTGCCGAGCTCCTGCCAAGCCGCCGGCAGCTCCCAGGGCCGGGCGTGTTCCTCCTCGGCACGGAGGAAAGAAAACCCCTCCCGGGAGAAAACCGCGGATTTGGGGGTTTTGCGGTGGCCGCCCCAAAAGCCTGCGGGGGACAGCCCCAAAATCCTGCAGTGGCGGCCCCAAAAAACCCACAGCCATGGTCCCAGAAGCCCTGCAGGGGTGACCCCAAAACCCCACGGGGATTGGCCCCAAAACCCCGCGGGGATCAGCCCCAAAACCCCGCAGCTATGGTGCCAAAAAACCTGCAGGGATCGACCCCCAAACCCTGTGGCCATGGCCCCAAAACCCCACAGGTGGCAGCCCCAAGACCCCAAAACTTTGGCCCCGAAACTCCAAAGCCTCAGCCCCAAAACCCCAAAGTTTTGGCCCCAAAACCCTGTGGGGTCGGCACTGAGAGAGCACAGCACGTGGAGGAGGAGGAGGAGGGAGCCAGGCAGAACCCGCAGGCAGCTGCTAAAAAAAGAAAAAAGGGAAATAAAAAACCCTAAAAAACCGCAGGACAGCCTCAAAGGGGAAGCGGAGCCCGGCCTTAACCGGGCGCCTCCGATCCCGCAAGGTGCGGGTCAGAAACAGCCGAGGAGGGGCAGAAAACAGCCAAAATCTGCCCAAAAACCACCCCGGAGAGGCTTTGGGATCAAAATCTGCTAAAAACAGGCAATTCCGCCGGCGCTGCTGGCATTTCCTCCCCAGGCATTGTGTGGCCCCCCCCCGGCCCCGCTGAGGACAGGAGCAGCCAGCCCCGTCCTGACCCAAAGCGGCAGCTTTTGGCCCCAAAGCTGGGCCTTACTGCCTCAAAACGGCGCTTTTCGGCCCCAAACTGGCCACTTCTCGCTTCCAGGTGGGCCCTTCTCACTCCTTTTGGCCCCAAAGTGGACCCTTTTGGCCCCTTCTTGCTCCAAACTGGCACTTTTTGGCCCCAAAGTGAACCCTTCTTGCCCCTTTTAGCCCCAGAGTTGCCCCTTTTGGCCCCTTCTTGCCCCAAAGCGGGCCCTTCTCACCCCTTCTCGCCCCAAAGCAGCCCTTTTTTGGCCCCAAAGTGGGCCCTTCTCACCCCTTTTGGCCCCCAAGAAAGCCTTTTTGGCCCCAAAGTGGCCCCTTTTGGCCCCAAAGCAGCACTTTCTCACCCCTTCTTGCCCCAAAGCAGGCCTATTTGTCCCCAAAGTGGGCCTTTCTCGCCCCTTTTCACCCCAAAATGTGCCTTTCTGTCCCCAAAGCGGGCCCTTCTCGCCCCTTTTGGCCCCAAAATGTGCCTTTTTGTCCCCAAAACGTCCCTTTTTGGCCCCTTTCTGTCCTCCTGGCCCCGCCACCTCCGCAGGGCCCGGACTTTGCCCCGTCGGCGGCGCCGGGTGGGGGCCGGGCCCCCCCGCGGGTGTTTTTCCGCCCCGAAAGCGGCCGTTTTTAGGGTTCCGGCTCCTTTTCCCCTCGTTAGGGCAGGAAGCTCGTTAGCGGCCGCTCTCTGATGTCGAGGAGCCCAAACACAGCCCTGGGGGGGGGCACACGGGGGGGCACTTCCCGGCCGGGATCGCCTTCGAGGAGCGGCTCCGGGGGAGGAAACGGGACAAACGAGGGCTTTTTGGGTAAAAACCAGGCGGATTTGGGGCTCGGCGTGCAGGTGGAGCTCACTCAGGGCACCGAACCCCCCCCGGTGTGCTCCGGGCCGCAGGGTGCTGGCGTTTCCGTGGCTGTTTGCTGAGGTTTTTTTAATGTTTTTGGTGTTTTTTTAAAAACTTTTTTTTTTTTTTTTAATGTTTTCCCCGTTAATTTGCTGCCGCTGGACAGCGCGGGCCCAGATTCCCCTCATTCTTTGCCCTTATTAGGCCGGAGGCTCGCCGAGGAGGAGGAGGAGGAGGAAGAGGAGGAGGAGGAGGAGGAGGAGGAGCGGCTTCGGCCTCACCTGCGGGGCTGAGTCACGGAGCCGCCGCCTTCCGGGCACGGCCCCGGCCCGGGACTGGGATCGGGACTGGGATCGGCCCCGTTGGGCAGCGGGGGGCACGGGACGGGGGCACGGAGGGGGTCTGGGGGACAGGGAGGGGGTCTGGGGGGCGGAAAAGTGCCCGGCTGGAAACCCCGAGCCCCAGTCCCAGTTTAGGGGTCCCAATCCCAGTTTGTGAACTCTAATCCCAGTTTGGTGAGCCCCAATCCCAGTTTGTGAGCCCCAATCTCAGCCCTTGAGCCCCAAACCTGGCTCACATACCCCAATCTCAGCTCCTGAACCCCAATCTCAGCTCCCAAATCCTAATCCCAGTTCCCGAGCCCCTGTTTCTGCTCCCAAACCCCAATCCCAGCTCCTGAGCCCCAATCCCAGCTCCCGAACCCCAACCCCATCCCACAAACCCCAAATCCCCGCTCCCCCTCCCCGTGCCCACAGCCAGGTTCCCGTCCCAAACCCATTTTGGGGCCCCGCGCCCCATTTCCACCCCTTTCACCCCATCCTAAACCCGCGACGAGCCCCCCCCCCCTCAGGCTCTGCCGCCCCCAAACACCAGCACCGGCCCCGTACGACCCCAAAGGGCAGAAACAGGGTTTTTTTTCCCCAAAAATAATAAAAGGGTCGGGACGGGAACCGGCGGCCCCCCCGAGCTGTTTTCCCGGGGCCGGATGTTTGCCCTTGGAGCGGGACCAAGAATCCGGCCGCCGCCGCCGCTCCCCCCCCCCCCCCCCAAAAAAAGCCCCCCCCCCCCAAAAAAAAAAAAGCCCCCCCCCCCAAAAAAATGGGGAGCGCAGAGGGGTCCTGGGGGGGTCCCGCAGAGTTCCTCCGGCCCCGAAACCCCCTCATGGGGAGCGGTAATTAAGGTAATTAAGACACCACGCGCCCCCCCCCACCCCAAAGTCAGCGACCCTGGGCGTTACGGGGCGAGGAGCGGGGCGTTAGCGCTCGTAATTAGCGCTCGCCCCGTAATTAGCGGGCGCTGCCCTGTGGGCAGAGCGCTCCTCTTCCTCCTCCTCCTCTTCCTCGTCCCGGTGTTCCCCCCCCCCCGCCCCATAAGGACCCCAAAACGCCCCCCCCACAGACCCCACAGCGCGGGGGGCTCCAGGCTAAACTTTCGGGGTCCCTCCAGACCCCCCGAAACCACGCTTCGTTTGGGGGGCTCCCTCTGGACCCCCCCTCAGCCCCTCCCCAAACAGCGGGGGACCTCCAGACCCCCCCAGAACTCCCCCTATTATTGACACCCCCCAAAGACCCCCCCCTCACAATCCTGCCCTCCCCAAACACCCTCAGAGACCCCCCCCAAACTCCCTCCAAACTCCTCGAATTCCCCCCAAATCCCCCTCAACTCCCCCAAATCCCCCTCAACTCCCCTCTAAACCCCTCAGTTCCCCCCCAGACCCCCCCAAATCCCCCTCAACTCCTTCCCAACCCCTTTAACCCCCCCTCAAGTCCCCCCTAAGCCCCCCAAAACCCCTCAAACTCCCCTCAGCCCCCCCCCAAACTCCTCAAGTCCCCCTCAACTCCCCCCTAAACCCCTCAAACTCCCTCCAAGCCCCCCCAAAACCCCTCAAACCCCCCTCAGCTGCCCCCCAACTCCCCCCAAACCCCTCAAACTCCCCCCAAACCCCCCTCAACTCTCCCCCAGACCCCCCCAAACCCCCTCTAAACCCCTCAAGCCTCCCTCAGCTCTCCCCCAACGCCCCCCAAAACCCCTTAAATCCCCCCCAAACCCCCTTCAACTCCCCCTAGGGCCCCCTAAACCCCCCCCTAAACTCCTTAAGTCCCCCTGAAGTCCCCCCAGCCCCCCCAAGACCCCTGAAGTCCCCCTCAATTCTCCCCCTAGCCCCCCTAAATCCCTCCCAAACCCCTCAAGTCTCCCTGAAGTCCCCCCAAATCCCCCCTAAACACCCCCTAAAACCCTTAGGTCCCCCCCCAGCTCCCTCAAGACCCCTCTAAACGCCCCCAAACCCCTCAAGTCCCCCTGAAGTCCCCCCAAATCCCCCCTAAACGCCCCCAAACCCCTCAGGTCCCACTCAAGTCCCCCCCAAACCCCCCCAAAACCCCTCAAATCCCCCCCAAGCCCCCCCCGCCGCCCCCACCTTCCTCTGCTGCTTCTCCCAGGCGGGGTCCAGCAGCAGGTCCCGGTCCCAGTCGTCCTCCTGGGCCATGTAATCGCCGTCGGGGCCGGCCCCGGGCCCGCCGCCGGGGTAAGGGCAGGGCTGCGCGGCGCTGTGGTAATCCACCATGGCGGCCCCCGCGCGCTCCCGCCGCCGCGCCGACGGCTCTGCGCCCCCGCCCCGCACCGCGCATGCGCCTCAGCCCCGCGCCACGCCCCCCGACCGAGGACACGCCCCCGTACGGGCTGGAGCCACGCCTCCTTTGGGTGAGACCACGCCCCCTCAGGCTACTGCTCCGTCCACGCCCGTCTCGCCCTGCCACGCCTCCAACACCGAGGCCACGCCCCCCATGTTGAGACCAGGCCCCTCTCGTTCGCCCCACCCACCACACGTCTCCCAGACCGAGACCACGCCCCCACCGGTCTCCAGCCCCGCCCCCAGACTGAGGCCACGCCCCCCCCAAACCGCCTCCAACCCCGCCCACCCGTCGTCGACTCCACCCCAGCCCCGCCCATTTCCTAATATGGACGTCATTTATATTAATGAGGTGGGCGGGACCTTCATCTCCAGCTTCATTACTGTGATTAATGAGGCTCTGATCTTAAAGACAATTAATGCTAATGAGAGCGGAGGGGCTGGGGGATGCTGAGACCCCTCCCACCCAGGCTTCAATACATCAGTGATGTCATTAATATTCATGCAGGGGGTGTGGCCCCCCACCCCAGCAGTATCAGTGCTCTCCTTTTAATTACAATTAATATTAATGAGCTACGAGGGGAGAGGGAGCTGAGCTATATATTCATATAGCAGAATGCCCTCCCCCCTCAATTAACACTCCTTTTAATTATAATTAACATTAATGGAGGGGATCAGGGGGTGCTCCCAGCTCACCCTCATTATATCACAGAGCTCATTAATATTAATTATGTGCCATATCATATAAATGTGCTCATTAATATTCACAATAAACATGTATTAATATTAATTAGATGAATTAAGCAATATTTATGACACAACACCCCTTCCATGGTCCCCCCCAAGCAGCACGGAGCCGTTTCTCTCCCTCTCCTTTAATCAACTCCATTTTAATTAACTCAATTAAAACCCGACGGGGGGAGCAGGGGGGGCTCAGAGCGACGACGCCATGATGCTGGAGACACCTGGGGGGGCAGAACAGAGAGGGGGGGGTTACAGGGGGGCGGGGGGCCCCTTTTTGCGCCCCCCCCTCGCCTGCACCCACTGTCGAAGTCGATTTTCTCCACGATGTTTTTGGGCTTGACGCTCTCCTCCTGGCTGCAGATCAGCACCCGCCCGGCCTCCGCCTCGCTCCAGCCGTATTTGCTCATCCAAACCTTCAGCTGCGCCTCTGGGGGGGGGCCGGGGGGGTCACCAGCTGCGCCCCCCCCTCATAAAACCCCTCCTGATCCCCCCTGTAAGCGGCCTTACCCGAGAGGTCGCCCAGCATCTCGGCAAGCAGCCAGCGGTCGATGTGCTGGTAGGTGATGCCCACCACGTGGCAGATGACTGCGGGGGGGGGAATTAGCATGAATAGCCCCAAAATAACCCAAATCAACCCCCATGGCACAAAGACCCCCAAAAAGTGCCCCAAATCTCCCAAACCCCTCCCAAAAGCCCCCAAACCCCACAAAGTCACCCAAAATCCCTCCCAAACACCCCCAAAGTCGCCCCAAACCCCTCCAGAAAAGCCCTTAAGGCCCCCCAAACCCCCCAAAACCCCCAAACCCCTTCCAAAATCCCCAAATCCCCCCCAGATCCCTCCCCCAAACCTCCAACCCGCCCCAAAAGCCCCCTCAAAAGCCCAAAACCCCTCCTGAAAGCCCCAGAGACCCCCAAATCTTCCCCAAAATCCCAAAGCCCCCCCAGAAAGCCCCAACCCCCCAAAAAAATCCCCAAAGCCCCCCCAAATCCCCCCCCCCACTGACACTTCCTCACGGAGTCCTCGAAGCCGGCGATCCCATCCAGCAGCTCCATGTTCTCATCCAGGCTTGCTGCCGAGGGAAGGGGGGGGATAAAATAAACCCAAATTAATGAAACGAACCCAATTAAAGCCCCAAATTGTTTTTTTTTTTTTTTTTTTTTTTTTTTTTTTTTTTTTTTTATGAGGGGGGGCTCACCCAGAAGGCCTGGAAGTGGCAGGTCTCCAGCAGCTCCCCCAGGTACAGGATCTGCCGGATCGGCCGCTCCTCCTGCTGCAGGGGGGGTCAAGGGGAACAGGCAAGGTTGTGTCCCCCTCAAAATAAAAAACCACCCCCTGCCCTTTATTTCCCCCTAAAATGTCTAATTTTGGGGTTTCACCTCGAGAAAAAGGAGAAAGGAGGCAGAGAGAAGCCCCCACAAGGCTTCAAGTGCTAGGGATTGGGCTCGATGCCCCTGTTTCTTGTGCCCCCCCCAAAAAAATAATTAAAAGAGCCCCCCCCAATTAATTAAAGCCCCCAAGGATACGTGGGCCTGGTCGATCATGCACTTGCAGAGCGTGAAGTCGGTGTGGGGCAGGTTGGTGAGCGCCTTCAGCAGGATCTGCGCCGTCACCGCCGTCTGGAAGAAGGCCGGGTTGAACTGGTACCTGCAGGGGGGGCATTGTCAGCGTGGAGGGGGGGATTTGGGGACGTTCTGGGGGGTTTTGGGGGGGTTTCGGGGCTCACAGTTTGAGCACGGCCAGGTTGGCCTCCAGGGTCGTAGGCGTTCTCCTTGGCCTGCGTCTCCACGTAGCGCTCCAGCGTGGCCAGGTTCTCGGGGTTGTACCTGGGGGGGGGGGAGGGGGGGGGAATGCTGTTAAGGGGGGCCCCGGGACCACCGGGCTGTGCCCCCCCCCAATAAAAAAATCCCCCAGAATCCCCCCCCAACCTGCTATGTTCTCCGAAAAGCCCTCGAACCCCCCCCAAACTTCCCCTAAAACCCCTCTGAATGCCCCAAATCCCCCCATAAACCTCCCCCACACCCCCCAACAACCCCTGAACCCCCCCCAAAATCCCCTCAATCCCCCAGAACCCCCCCCAGATCACTTTAACGCCACCCAAACCTCACAGAACCTCCCCCGGGACCCCCCTCACCCCCCCCCACACCCCTCAAACCCTCCCCACCACACCCCTCAGCCCCCCTAGAGCCCCCAGACCCCCCCTAAATCCCCTTAAATCCCCTCAAAACCCTCCAGAACCCCCCCAGGACCCCCAGAACCCCCTTAGGACCTCCCAAAAACTCCCCACACCCCCCAACCCCCTCCCAATCCCCCCAAATCCCCTTAAATCCCCCCCAGGATCCCCCAAAGCCCCCTCCCACACCCCCTAAGCCCCCCAGGACCACCCCCACCTCTCCAGGCCCTCCCCTCCCCCCCCAGAGCCCCCTCAGAGGCCCCGGAACCCTCCAGGACCCCTCCAGGGCCCCCTCCCGGCCCCCCCCACACCCCAACTCCCCCCCAACCCCCTCCCCAAGCCCCCCCCTCACGCCCCCCGGCCCCCCCCGCCGGTACCGGTCGATTCCCCGCAGCAGTTTCCCGACGTTGGCCCGCATCTGCTCGAACAGCGCCATGGCGGCCGGAAGTGCTGGTTCCCAGTCCGCTTCCTCCGGCGGTCGCGGCAGCTTCCGCTTCCGGCGGGGCCGCTCGCCGGGCATGGCGGGAAGGGGGAGGACTCGGCCGGAGGACCACGGGGCGCCGCGCAGGCGCGGAAGTTGGCGGGAAATAGGCCGTGGCCACGCCCTCCGCGCCCATGGCCACGCCCATTCTGCGGTGGCCACGCCCACGTGCCCAGGCCACGCCCCCCAGCCGGGGCGCCCCCTTCCGGTCACGGCGCGGGATTGAACTGGGGGGAACTGGGCTGAACTGGGTCAAACTGGGTCAAATAGGGCTGAACTGGGCCGAACTGGGGCAAACTGGGATGAAATGATTCCAACTGGGGCAGACTCGATCAAACTGGGTCAAACTGGTTCAAAATGGGTCAAACTGGTTTGAACTGGGTCAGACTGGGCCAAACTGGGTCAGACTGGGCCAAACTGAGGTAGACGAAGGTCAAAGCACACCCACATTACGGGGAGGGGGCTCATACTGGGAGGATCTGGGCCAAACTGGGCCAGTACACAGCGTGGGGACTCCACTGGGCGCAGGATTGGTCATACTGGGACAAACTGGGACAAACTGGTGGTGTCCCTGCGGCCCGCTGGGGGTCACCGAGGTCAAAGCGGGCCCTTACTGGTGCCAAACTGGGAGGGGGGGGGCCACAACTGGGCCAAAATGGGAAGGGGGGGGGTGCCGGAGGCTGCTACTGGGGCTGTACTGGTGCCTTACTGGTGCGTACTGGTCCCGCCCTCGCTGTGGTTTGGCCCCCCCGGGGGGGCCGTGCCTCAGTTTCCCCTTCCGCCGCGCGGCGCCTTGTGGGGCCGGGGGGGGGCCGGGGGGGTCCCGCAGCTCCGCGCCGAGACAGGGGGCGAGGAGGGGGGGGGGCAGTGGATTTTGGGGGGGGGGCAGTGGGTTTTTTTTGGGGGGGGGCACGGGGGGGCCCCGCCATGGACCCCCGGCTGCTGCGCATCGCCGCCCGCGACCCCCAGGAGGACTTCGAGCTCCTGCAGCGCCTCGGGGGGGGCACCTACGGGGACGTCTACAAGGTGACGGGGGGCGGGCACCCCAAAAAAATATGTATTTTGGGGGGGGGCAGAAAAATGGCGTTTTTTGGGGGAATCCCCGGAAAAGTGCGTTTTGGGGCGGGAAGCCAAAATAAGGCATTTTGGGGTGGGATCTCCCCGAAAAAATCCATTTTTGGGGGGGCAAAAAAAATTCTAATTTGGGGGGGGCTCTAAAAAAAAATCATTTTTGGGGGAGGGAACCCCAAAAACGCGCATTTTGGGGGGGAAGCACCAAAAATACCCATTTTGGGGGAGGGTGGCGTCCCCACGTGGCCCCCCCTCGGGATTCCCCATTACCGGGGGGGGGCGCCCCCCCTCGGATCCCCTTATGGGGTGCCCCCCCCGCCTCCCAGTGCCTCCCAGTTGCCTCCCAGTGCTCCCAGTTCCCCCCCCCCCCAAGCAGCATCCGCATCCCTGAGGGGCGCCGGCCCCCCCCCGAGAGGCCTGGTGCATCCGGCACTGGGGGGCACTGGGAGGAACTGGGAGGGACTGGGAGGAACTGGGGGGAACTGGGAGGGACTGGAGGGAACTGGGGGGGGTCCCCGCGGGCCCTGACCCCCCCCGGCCCCCCCCAGGCCCGCAGCAAGGCCACGGGCGAGGCGGCCGCCATCAAGGTGGTGAAGATGGAAGCAGGTGAGGGGGGGGGCACAGCCGGGACCCCCCCCCCCGGGGACCCCCCCCCGACCCGGGATCCCCCCTCGGGACCCCCCCCCGGCCCCCCCCGATCCCCTCCACATCCCCCCAATGGCCCTGAACCCACCCTGTTGCCCCCCCCCAGTTCTCCCGTGGGACCCCCCAATGCCCCCAGGACCCCCCCCGGACCCCTAATGCCTCCCCATGACCCATTAATGCCCCCCCCGGACCCTTTAATACCCCCCAGACCCCTTAATCCCCCCCCCGGCCCCCATAACCCCCCACAAATACCCCCTAATCCCCCCCCAAATACCCCTTAATGCCCCCCCCAATACCCCCAGGACCCCTCAACACCCCCAAAATCCCCTCGACTCCCCCAAAAACCCCTTAACCCCCCCAAAAAAAAAACCTTAACCCCCCCAAACCCCATAACCCCCCCCCAAGACCCCCCCCAAGACCCCCCCCAATTACTCCCACCCCTTCCCCTCCTCCTCCCAGAACCTCCTTTTTTTTTTTTTTTTTTTGGGGGGGGGGGTCAGGGGACCCCCAGAGCCCCCCCCCTCACTTTGGGGTCCCCAATTTTCGGTGCCCCCCCCAGATGACGACTGCGCCACGATCCAGCAGGAGATCCTGATGATCCGCTCCTGCCAGCACCCCAACATCGTCGCCTACTTCGGCAGCTACAGCTGGTGACCCCCCCGAAAAAAAATACCCCCCCCACAAAAAAAATACCCCCCCTCCCCAAAAAAGCCCCCCCCCCCCAAAAAAAACCGGCCCCGTTAACCCCTTCCTCGCCGCGCAGGTGCAACAAGTTGTGGATCTGCATGGAGCTGTGCGGGGGGGGCTCGCTGCAGGACATTTATCACGGTATTTTTTTTTTGGGGGGGGTCCCAATTTTTAATTTTTTGGGGGGGCAACACCTTGGGACCCCCCCCTTTTGGTAATGCCCCCCCCGTGTCCCCGCAGTGACCGGGCCCCTGTCGGAGCAGCAGATCGCCTACGTCTGCAGGGAGACCCTGGAGGTGACCCCCCCCCTTGTGCCCCCCCCTAAAAAAATTTGGGGCTGACCCCCCCCTAAAAAAAAATACCCTAAATGGGTGACCCCCCCCAAAAAAAACTGCTTGTAGGGCGTCTCGTACCTGCACTCCCAGGGCAAGATCCACAGGGACATCAAGGTGAGGGGGGGTAA